>NC_133771.1:34917533-35022477 GCF_003597395.2 Chelonoidis abingdonii | reverse complement strand
TCAGGATGTTTTTTTCCTGCAACCTTAATAAGGATTCTTTAAAATACAGCCAGCTATCCTGGACTCCTTTCCCCCTCATGTTATTTTCACAGGGGATCCTGCCCATCCTGCCCTGAGGGAGTCAAAGTCCGCTTCATGTAGCTGCTTGTTTTAACAAGTTACACTTCATATGACACAGGCCCCTTTTCTTGCTTTTAGTGTTGTTGAGATTACTATGGTGATGGAGAAATGTACAATACAGAATGAGTAAGGCTGCCACAGCTGGGCCTTATATTTCATTAGGTTGGCATGGGAGTGTGGATCATTGTGGAAGAGATACAAAACTTGGATTTAAGAAAAAATTTAATGAAACCCCCATTTTAATGTAAAAGCAGGGGCAGTTACACAGAAAAGCAGAATGACAGACAATTTGGTTTCAACAAATAATGTTTCTTTCATGTATGACAGGTACGTACATATGTCAGCAGACAGGTTAATATATGTCTTTATTTGCAAAAGCCAATCTTTTTTCATAAATCTTATGAATGGACACATATCACACACATCTTACACCATAGTCTAATAGCAGGTGCAGCTCTCCTGGTAGAGAGTACTTTAGTAAAACCCTAATGGTAAGTAAAAGCTTATCCTGCTGTATTACTGTGAAGATGTTTCCAATAATCCACTGGAAATGATCAATACAACATTAACAGCATATGCCCACTTGTAGTAAATTGGGCATCTGCTAAAGGCAGATTTGGCTAGAGAACATAAAAATACCTAATTCTTCATATTCATGCATCATTTGTCTCACATTGCAGCACTGAAATCTAGCATGTTACCAATACCAGCTAGCCAAGGTTATGCAATTAGAAATGAAGTAGGCAGACAGATGTTGAGCCAACATCAAGACACCACCATTCATCATAAACTATCAGATAGTGCTGCTGGTTGACGGCCCCAGTCTATTCATAATTTGGCAAACTGTATCTCTGTGCTGGGTTTTACCCTAAGGTCGTCCTGTGCTTTCAAAATTATTAGAAATTAGGCTTCTTACAACCATTCTTGATTCTCTATTTGAGTTCTGCTTCTCATCTCAAGAGAGCCTCATCACCTATGTAAAAGAGAGAGGGCATTTTGCCAGCTATTAAATTTGATTTCTTTCCCCATCCTGAGTGTGTTTAGAGTTGTTTATTGAACGTAAAAGGTAAAACTAAAGGTCTAACAGAGGGGACCTTAAGGAGCTTCATATACCCTCCATGTGCAAAGGAGATCAAACAAAGACTTTGTGGAGCTCAGAAACGTGATCATATGAGGTATTTCTCTTGTCAACAGCATAGCTGCCTCTAATGCACAGCACACTTAGCAAATCAAGAATGCTTCAGGCCAAATTTGGGTAAAAGCTAAAGCTTTGCCTCCCACAGGCTTTATCTACAGCTGCCGAAGCAAACATTTCTACCTCTCTCTGCTCACTGAATAGAAAGATTGTATTTCAGACCATTGTTTTGTGTAGACACTTATTAACCCTGCTGAATTTAGAGCAGAGGATTGCACTCAATATTTATTGATTAGCAGTCAGTGGGGCAGCAATCCTTAGGCCTTGATCAATTCAGGCTGTTGACTAGGCCTAGGTACACACCAGTGCCCTTTTCAGCAGTCATTGATATGCATGCGAGGATGTGCGAGAGGCAGGAGGGAAGGTTAGTGTGAAGTCAAGTGTTTATACATTACAGGAAATTCCTGGTGAGGTGATGGCAGCTTTTATCATAGCCTGACACAGTCCAGAGTTTAAGTCATGCAAGCTTACATCATATAAAAACACTTCTGAGATGGTGCGGGAATACTGAATCCATTGTTCAATGACTGCAAATAATAATAAGCTTTCCCCAGATAGAAATAGACTCAACAAGTTCCACAGAGCTCACGTGGTCCGATTACCAGCAATATGACAAACCATCATGGATTGTGCATTTTCTTTCTTTGTTCACTCTTTCTGCTTGAAATTGAACATGATTTGACATAATAGCTATTTCTGACAGGGAAGTGCTTTTCCCAAAACAAGAAGTCCATTACATTGTAAGCAAACTACTAAATATATATCTATATATTGAAAGAAGAATAACCCATGTTTGACATGCTCTTCATGTTGTCGCATTGGTTCTTTTCAGCAATGCCTGAGAAAGTCAAAGTAACACACAAGATGGTGAAAAATGACAGATTTTTGTTAGAATGGGTTCCTGTCTGCATCCTGTATCACTTGCCAGACCGGTATTGCCCTGGCCTCTTCTTTTGTCATTCAGTATTGGACCCATTCTACAACAATATGCATTACCTCACCTTTTGGGGGCGAAGCCAGACCTTTTGGCACCCGCTCCCCTATTTGGTGTAAACATTGCTTGTGCCAATCAGAGGCGAACACACACAGGTTTTGGGGTCTGTCCACTATGACACTTCTGTGATGTCATACCGCGACAACACCACCTCTAATGTTCCATTAAAGTTTTTATTGGAGATGTTCAGGGGTAGCGAGGTTATGATAGCTAATAGAGTTAACAAACCTAACACACCATGCTAGTATTCTACTAACAATATTTCTAACAAATGCAGCCAGCTTTTAGTAAATAATGTAATATGTGTGGTTTGTACTTGTAATTACATTATTTACTAAAAGCTGGCTGCATTTGTTAGAAATATTGTTAGTAGAATACTAGCATGGTGTGTTAGGTTTGTTAACTCTATTAGCTATCATAACCTCGCTACCCCTGAACATCTCCAATAAAAACTTTAATGGAACATTAGAGGTGGTGTTGTCGCGGGTTTGCCTCGTGACTCATACTCTCCTTGCATCTCTTACCTATATAGTCTGTTGCCACGTGCAGCCTGGTAAATAACAGGCCTGCATTTTCTTTTGCCCCTGCGAATACGTGGCAATCTACAATTTTAATTATTATTTTTTTCTTTTAAGGAAACCTTGTGTGGAAACTGCTCCTAAAGCAATCGCAAACATTGCAGATATGCAGACCTGTACATAAATAATATAACATTGGGGGCCTGGGGAGCAGTGTATGTTTGAGGATAGGGATAGGGCTGGTGGGTGGTTTGTAGTTAAAGGCTAAAGAGAATGAGTGGAATCTTGTGAATTATGCAATTGCAAGGGTTTCCCCATGACTGGATCTGACTAACATCACCCCCTCTGCTGGAATAGCATCATTCTTTTTATATGAAATTAGACTGCTTCTACATTTCTGCCATAAAGAACCATTGCTTGAAACCTCGGTACCCAGTCTACAACACACACCACCTGAAAATGAGATTGTCTATAACACTTTATATATAATGTGAGAGACAGAGAGGCTTCTGCCTATTCCCACCTTCACACTGGTTGTGAGTAATCAGGCTACTCATCTTTACCAGACCAGGGTTCATTAGCCCTGCTCTTTCTGCTTGTTTGCTGACAAAGGGGATTTGGTCAGGATATTTCCCTCTCTTCTTCCCTCTCCCAGCCCCATGCTCACTTTCCATGACCAATGTACTCAATTTCCACTGAAACAGTGCCTTGAAATCTGTGCTTGAGTTAAAATAAACCAAAAATGACAGGAATAAATGCCAGACAGAACACTGGATAGGATTTCTTCTCCCTCGGTTTACCCCAGCCAGTATCTCACTGGACCTTAAACACCATACAAAGAATGATACCTCTTCAAAGTATTGTCCGTAATCGCAGCATACTGCATGACAATAGACCAATTACATGAGACTTCACTCCAAGTATAGCTAAGGATATTTAAGAAAATCCACAAGACTGACAATATTAACAACCAGACTGAAGTATTCATATGAGCTATTTACATGCAAACAGGTGATTGCAAACAAGTCCTTTTACTCTGAATAGGATTATTTATAAAGTGTGTGTATGTACAGAAACAAAGAATTAAAAATTCATCACAAACTGGGAGATGTAATTTCTTATTCTTTCATATACTCATATTAAGATTATATATCATTCCTTATATCCTCTTAATTTATAGTCTCTGTTGACCTGCCACTAATTTTTAAATTCAAAAAGGTGTGTGGGACAGGTGGAGGGGGGGTGGGGGTGGGGGGAAGTGAAAACAAACAAACAAGCAAAAAAAAATCTGTGTCAATGCAGTATTTGCATATTAAGTTTGAATAAATGTTTAAAAGCCAGGCCCTAGTCCTGCAGTTAATGGGGTACTGCCTTAACATCTCATGTCAGCATATACTTGCTCATATAACACTGGTACGTATATTCCATTGACTAATCCACAATCGTCAAAGGTTTATGCTATTTTATACCATCATAAATGCTGGCAGAGGGTTCTGGTGACCACCTATCAGCCAAGGAATGAGATTGTGGCTTCATAGGAGTACCATAAAATGAGCTGTGAGGTAATATCATCTAGTTGATATGGCTCTGCTAAGTAACCATGGGCAAATCATTTCAAAACTCTGCACCTCTGTTCACCCTCTTCCCCTTTGAATGACTTTTCTACTTTGCTCTTTTGGACATGGATTGTCTTACTATGTGTAAGTTCAATGCCTAGTAAAATGGTGTCTCAGTGACATTGCCTGCCCCTATGCCGGGGTGAATCCATTCTAAAACTCAGGTAGCTTAGCTAGTGAAGGGAAGTGGAAGTTACTTGTCCCAGTCCCATCTCTTCTGAAAGTGGCCAACGTAACAAACCAAATTATGGTTTATGGACTTTATGCCGCCTTAAGCTGATTTCAAAGTGTTCGCACCAATTTAACTGAACTTGCATAGAAAGCAATTAGTTAAATTGGTGCCATTTCTGTGTGTAGAGCAGACCTGACAATGCCAACATGTAGGCAAATGAATGTCAATTGTAGTGGTGATTTTTAGGAACTGGGCTGAGACCACCAGTAATAGCCATTATATGAATGTCTGTCACCATAAATGTGCTCTCTTGGGAACGGTGTTCTATAATGGAAATGAAAAACTTTGCAACTCATCTAGTCTACTGATAATTTAGACTATCAGTGACCCCTGTGGTACTAGTGAGTCAGTAAGAGGCAGATGAGTCACATAGCTCATGGGAAGTATTGTCAACAAAGACTTACTCAACACATTCACTTTCTTGTTAACTAGATGTGTGCACATTAGGGGAGAAGTTCAGCAATCCACTGCATTTTATAACATGTCCTGTGACTTTACTGAAATCAAGAAGGAAATAGATTCCTGAGATATGGATTAGGTGAAGGCCTCTATTTTCCAAAGAAAATTAGAAGTGCTTGATTCTCCTCAAACTCACATTGGTTATGCAGCAATGCAATACCATGAGCTACTTGGCCTCACTCCTGACTTAAACTAAGTTTAGTGAGAGTCAAATTTTGCTTTTGGCTTCTTTTGGTTGTCTTCTCTGATTTGGCTGTTCTAGTGCGGATTCTGGGCTCAGTCCTGTGCAGTGCCGGTATGCAATGCTGCAAGCAGAACTTGTTGAATAAGTCAGCAAATTATTTATCCAATTCATATAGGGGTTTTTTTTTCTGTTTGTGGAATATTTGAAAGAGATCTGGAAACCATAAAGATTGTCCTGGACTGACCTACTACTAGCAGGAATCATCAATGATTGAAGATTAACTTATACTTCTCCATTGTGACAGAAGCAGCTTAATAGACCACTAATGAAGCACTGATCTAGACAAACTCTTTTGGACACTTGGCATTTTTACTTGTACAATTTTGCTAACTCTTCCATAAATTCAGTTTTCAGTAATAGTGTCTGTTCATGGTTGGTAATTACCCACATGTAATTAAGCTGTGGAACTCATTGCCACAGGAAGTCATTGAGGCCAAGAACATGGTGAGATTCAAAAAGGGAATGGAGACATATGGATTTCAAGAATATCCAGAGAAATCACACTTACCAAATATAAACATTTTGGAAAGGATACTAAATCTCATGCTTTGGAGCTATCTCTAGCTATTAGGGATCAGGATGAGATTTATGTTGCCTTCTGCAGGGTTCTAACACATTCCTCTGAAGCATCTATTTCTGGCTACTGTCCAACAGTATATTAGACTAGATAGACAACTGGTTCCAGTATGGCAATTCCAATGTTCCTAATATGCAAAACTACTGCATAACATACAGTGGCTGCCAGTATTAAACTAACATTCACCCACAGTTAGCAGTACTTCCCTGTAATTAGAACTGCATTGTTTATTTTTAATAGTGATATACTGGACAGCTAGCAGTATTCTTTTTATTTTTTTATTAATGAATATCACAACATTTTATCATCATGGGGGGAGAGATGGCATTTGTAGTGTAGGGGATGCAAAAAAGTGCAACACTTCAATCACGCTTAATTTTCAGATACTTTCTCATTTTCCTCATTCACTGAAGCCACAGACTACAGAAGCAGTCATCTGATATGATTCACTACTCTAACACATGCTGAATAGCTCATTGTACTTTTTACTACAAAATGAATAACTTCCTGTGTATTCCATAAGCCTGTCCACCCATACGAGTGCATCTGTTCTGCGCTGCGCAGTAAATTCTACTGCACGAAATAACACATGACAGTCTGACAGCACAATTAATTTCACAAAACTACTATGGCAAAATCTTTTTGCAGTCAAAGGAGACGAAATAATTCTGAATCATTGTAATGCTAGACTGCAGCAACGTTGTGCTCAGAATATGCATTCAAATTTACAGATCAGAACAGAGCCAAAAACATGTAAAGCTCTTGGCTAGTGTACATGAAGCATACTTTCCATATGACAGAAATAAGCAGAGAACAGTCAAGCTAGTTTAATTTGTTACCAGTATAAATACTTACTATATAATCCATATCAAATGAATGGGCCAACTGCTGAGTATCCATGACTTCTGGTGCCCACTACTCATCAGACATGAGCGAGTGTGATTGATTTTTTTTTTTTCCAGAACTGTGCAGACTAGGTAGCAGGAGGGGGACAGGCTAATCCATTTATGGTGGTGGAGAATTTGAGGAGAGAGGTGCTGGAAGGCTACCATCCCTCCTGGAGCAGAGTTAGGACTGTGGCATATAGTGTGTGTTATATGGTTACTTTTCTAGTGGGGAGGTGCATATCACTCAGTGAAGGAGCAGAGGGTAGGTATGGTTAGGTGCCTTAACTTTTTCATTTCCATGTGTTGTGTTAGGTATGCAACCTTAACTTGCATACCACATTTTGTGGATGTGAGTGTCCATCTGCCCGTTCTTCCTTCTTAAGTGAGCACTTTATTGGGGGACTGGATGCCTCAGGGCATTATTAATGAGCTACAGACTTTCACCTGTAGGCTACCAATTTGAATACAGCACAGCTCAGTGAAAGCTGGTCCCATCTACTAGATATTAAATGCATCAAATGAGTTTTGCATCAAGCTGGCCACCGGAGTTTGCACTAATTGGCAGAGTTAGCTGACAGACCAAGAACTGCAAGGACCATGAAGACTGAACCACCCCTGTTAGAATAGTGCCAAGCCAAACACTTAAGCATTACAAAATCAGGAGTCAGGTCTCCCCTTCCCACCAAAAATCACAAGATTGGCTTATAAATTATAAGAATTTTTTAGAAAATAATAAATTTGGGGTTAATTTTGCTTACTTTCTGGATTTTGGGCCTACATCTAGATTAGGGCTGAGGCAGGCTGGCAGAGCAATGTGTAGAACTGATAAATGAAATTGTTTTTAATTGTTCACTTTATTAATGTAACTTCTGTTCACCATTCACTACACTTGCCTACATTGTAACTTCTGTTCACTGTTTGCCATATTGTAATTCAAACCCCATTTTAAAACACTCACTCCACTTTGTAAAAGCTTCCTCCAACCTTCATTTTTGCAAACCCTGCTGTAATCTTATTAGTTAGTTTAGATGTGTGAATGAGGCATGTATGGATGATGGAATCAACCTCCAGCCCCAGCCTGTCTTGATGAGATAAAGTTCAACTACGAACGGCTGAAGACCTAGACAACAGCCCTAAACAAAGTAAAAAGCATCCACCCTAAAAAGAAAAGGACAAAAGAACAACAGAAGGAAGATCAAAGCCAGGTTCAAGGCTGAAAGTCACGCCTGCAATTGACGGGTGATCAATCCAAACCCAAAGGCAGCGTGACACACCAAGACCTATAGACTTTGAATCCAAACTAAAAGCCTGTAAAAAAGAAGGGTGAGATAAGAGACTTTGGGTAACATTCTGCTGCCAACATGGAGCCAGCCACCTGCTGATTAATTTAACAACAGCAGAATGAAGCAACTCCCATGAACTAACATAGGGAAAAATCCCTATAAAGCTGGACTCTGAAGACTGAGGACTTTGAGTCTATGGTTCTGCTGCCAGCCTCCAGGAGCATCAGGTGCACCTGACCCGGACTCGGCTCCACTCTTGTGTACAGGGTACCTGGCCAGTATTCTGTCACAAGCAACTTTAGGCTGGTAACTATAATATCTATCCAGAACTTGTATGAATGATTGTGTGAATGGATATATAGGAATAAGTAGCTAAACAACGTTGTTTGCTGTTATCTTTTATTTTATTATGGTATTTACAATAAATGTGACAAATGTCTTGTCCCCTTTAATAAGATCCTGCTAGTTTTTTATTGGTATAACAAATGCATGCAGGAAAATTGCCCTTCTGCTCTCCTGCCAGTGAAGAGTGATCGCCTCCATTCACCATATGAAATCTTGGCCCCATTTGAGACAATGAAGAGCTTTTCCATTGACTTCACTGGGGCTAGGATTTCTGATAAATCTGATGCTTTTCACCAGCACAATTTAAAAAGCTGGAGTTGTTGATTAAATGCAAAATGTATGCAAATATGCAAATAAGCAAATGAATTCATTATATGATTTGCATTAAATGCCACGCCTGGAGGTGGGCAAAACTTAGCAGCAACGATTAAACAGCACTTACCCATTCTCAGGCTACTGCAGAGCAAAACCTCCCTTCTTCTAATGTGAGCCTTTGTTCCATTTTTTTTGTCTACTTTTGTTTCATTTTACTCTGTTCACCAGGGAATGCCACCAAAAGACCACAGTGCAGAATTTTGGATTAGCACAATCTTCACAGCGTGACTGCAGGGGCAGCAGTGCAGATAGTGAGACATGCGGTGGAGGAGTCCACAATTAGGCCGTTGGATGGTAGACTGCAATACCTTTCTACCTTTGATGATGCAGCAGTTAGATGGCTAAACACTTTAGATATCCACTTGTGATGCATATGAAAGAAGACCTTGCTTCTGATTTCAGAATTCAGAATGTACACTAATAATGCCTATAAGCAGGGAAGAACAATGTGTCTTTATTTTACTGGTCTTCTGAAAGTACAAAGGCTGCACCAGCAGCCTTGGGAGCTCCATGATTCATCTCTCTGTTTCCCCTAAAGGGACCCATATCAGATAAGTGTTATAGCAAAACTCACCTCAGTCTACCCTTGAATGACATGCACATCTCACTACTTCCACTAATTTCCAATTTGTTTTCTTCACTCACCTTCTCCCAGAGTTTGAACCAGACCAGAGGTTGCTGATGAGATTTGTTACCAGTAAATCGTCATGTATAAGGAAATATGTGTTCTTACTTCTGAGACAGGATGTCACATAGGAAGAAAAACATGAAGGAATATCCCAAATGCACCAAATCTATCTTGAGAGACAGGGTGGGTGAGGTAATATCTTTTATTGGACCAACTTTTCTGGGTGAGAGAGACATGCTTTTGAGCTTACACAGAGCTCTTCCTGGGACCAGCATGGCTACAACACTCAAAATCTATCTATTCATTTTCAAAGATGGTATAGAAATGCACTCGTTTTTAAGATAAGAATTGCATCTTATGCACTCGTAGCATTATATTGGGGTTCTGTTATTCCACTAGCAACATAGGCACAGAGGACACTTGTCAGGAATACCACAGTGCACTTTTAATTTTAAGACATGATTAATTGAAAGCCATATACCTAGTAAGTGTAATGCTAGTTCAAGATATCTGGGCCAGTGTGTGGTCTATTTCATTTTTCATCATAAATTACTCCACTCATCTACTGCCATGAAGTATTTAGTTTTCTCGGACCTTAATCTTCCCTTTTATTTCAAAGGGAAATGTCTGTTTTAGAGACCTCCACATTTAATTATTAAGACTGCCTCTGTCTTGCCACCTACTTAGCTACTGCATGATTTACTTTGCTAGGTTTCCAAAACTTCACCATCTTGCATCTTTATAATCTAATCATATTATTTTGATAATCAGATTTTGTTAATATGCCTCTCTTTCCCTCTTTTCCCAAGCTTCTCAGCACCTTTATTTCAATTCTTTCATCAGCTCTTAGTTACTAGTCTCCATCTGTTACATTTCTCTCAAACCTCTCAAACCTCCTGGTCAGTCAATAACCACCTTTCTGGTCAGTCAATAACTTTTTTGCTTTTAACACCTAGTTAAAAAGGGGTGGAGAAGTTTGAGAGTGAGCAGCTATCTTTCCCCAGTCTAAAATAGGTACCCCTGTAAAAGTCATTTGATTCTGATTTTTAAAAGTAGTTGCAGCATGATGGATTTTTATTATTTCTGTTACCAGAGTGCTTAGGAGCCCTATCCAAGTCTGTCCTATCCTCTTGGGGTCACATGTTAGTTTCTTGATAGACAGATGATATACAGAGAGATGTGCTGTGTGACACAGCCTGACATCCATGAAAAAATGTTTCAGTTCAAATTAGAGCTGGTTTTGAGTTTCAGACCTAATTGCTTGTAAAACAAAATGTGCAAACAATGAGCAATAACCACCTCCAAAAGTTTTTGTTTGTTTGAAGATCTGTCATTTGCAAAATTTTATTTTGGAATGCAAAGCCTGTAATTTTAATTATACATCCACTATCAGGGGACTATATAAGTGTATATTAAATTAAATGGATTGCCCCAGTTACACAGTGGTTATTAGCAGGAAGAGCTCCCAGTTTTCATATTATGTACATCACTAACTTTAATTGCATTAGGCTCAGTTAGGAGAGTTATGTTAGGAGATATTTCATCCACACAACAATTTCTGTTGGCTCTCTGCCTGCTGCAGCTCCATTTTTGAGGGTTCCCTCATAAATGCTGACATTATTTCTGTCAGTCATGCTTTAGCAAATAGTACCTCATTAAAACTACCCTAAAGTGGTTTCAGTTTTGAAAACTCTATATTAATGTCTCCATGAGGCAATTGTTGCTGGAGGGTTGGTTCTTCCATTCTGGTTAAGAGATGAAGAGTGTTATGGAGTATGAATTTGCAAAAGACCAGTCTTTAAGCCAAGATCAGTAAAAATGATGGACTATAATATGCTTAGGTTTTGTAAGGTTTTATAACTGCCTATGATACTAAAAGTACAAAGCAAATTAGTTTTTAAATTATGGTTCAGAAGCTTCCCTGCACAAGTATAAAGTCAATTAGCTATCAGCTATTGGTTAATAGTGACTCAGTGACCTGCCTTGCTCCTGCTGGGAGTTCTGAGCAGAGGTTGTAATAGGGAAAACACAGTATTCTTCTCACTTAATAATGTATTAGGGGCTGAAGTCATTTTATCAGAGCCTCCTGGAAAGAGAAGATAATCTCCCTGAAATACACAGGTATTGGAACTATCATAATAATAGAGATTAAATCCAAACTTATTCTTAGTGAGATCTCACACTGTTATCCATGAATCTCAGACACTGTGTTAGTATGAGATGCCTTTGGCATGGCAGGGAAGACTCCAGAGAGATAATTGGGCCAAGATCATTTCTGGTGGAACTTTAGGGATGAAATTGGTCCATCGTGTGCAAATGCCAAAATTCTGGAAAATGGAATTCACATTACAGTACAATAGGGGATGTCTGTAAAGATAAGACTATTTTCCTTAGAGACAAAGATGACAAATGAGGTAGAATTTCCACGTGCTTAGAGGTTTGAGGGAGAACATGAATAGCACAATGGAGGATGCCAATGATGACTGAGTAGAGGTTTGTAACTTAACTTTCTACAAAGGACCTGAGCATGTCCTAGAAATCTAGAGAGGGTAAAAATACATGGAGGAAAATTAGTGTCACTGTCTTCAGCCCAAGTTCCTGTTACAAAATAACAGTGTTTGCCTGAAACACCCCACCTTGCTAGCAGGTGTTAATCCTGCTAGGGCATCAAATAGGTTCTTCAGACTCATTGGGGGTTACATTCGTATTTGTGGTAACTATGTTGGCTTCACTGGAAACACCAAGATGAATTTAGCCCTGAGGCAAGTGGATGTCCCCCACTTCGGGGAAGAGTTGTGAGCTGAATTTTATGTTGTATTATTGCTCATTTCTACCTAACTAGATATATTATGACCCCATTTCCATAGTATCTAAGCACCTCTCAACCTCACTGAGTAGTAGGAAAATATTATGTTAACTATTTTACAGATGGAGAACTTACAAATACAGAGAAATGAAATGATTTGCCCAAAGACACTTAGGAGGTATGGGACAGTGCCAAGCATTGATCTCACATCTCCCAAGTCCTAGTTCTGTGTCTTTGCCTAAAATAAAATAAAATTAAAAAGGAAAGAAAAACAACAACCACCTTTCCTTTTCTGTGCTAATAAAAACCATGCCCAGGAAATGGGTGCATTTGGTCTCTCCGTAGTCTGTGCACTGTGTTTGAGAACAGGTTAGGAAAAGGACCTGTATGGGGCTGGGACCTCCTCCCAGCCTCATACAGCAGCTGTTGTCAGACAGTGCATCAGTGTTAGGTTTTGAGGGGGGTTTAATTGGAAGCTTTCCTTGAAAGAAATGGTGCTACTATACCTCTTCTGCAACAAAACTGAAGTATGCTTCATTTTAGTTTAAGTCCATGTTATATAAAAATTACCAGTACAAATAAGAGGATTGTTGTGTTTACTTCTATGCAACACCATTACATAAAATAAATGAAACCATATTTCACAATAGAAATCAGGGTGTCAGATTAATTCACTTGTTATACGCTGGGGCCAGTATATTTTGGGATGAACTTATTGCATAATTTTTATAATTAAATCGTTATTAATTTTTATAAGGAAGAAAAACAATACATAACAAAAACACAAAGGCAATTTCAGATGGATTATAAAAAATTACAAAATATGCAGAAAAAGGAATAACCTCACTAGTTAAAACCCAAAATATACACATGCACCCATTTATTTATATATATAATTAAGCGAGGCAGAGGGGATCTGAGAGCCTGATGTGTTTGCTGAGCCTGTTAGCAGGGTGGGGGAGATGATGTGATCTGAAGCGGGGCATCTGGGGAGGCAGGTGTGGGTTGCTGAATAGGAATAGATGTTGAAGGAGCAAATGATGGGGTCCGGATGCAAGCAAATAGGTGCAGAGGTGAGGTAAGGGTTTGGAGGAAACAGATGGGGTGTTGAGTTGCTGACCCGGGGGGTTGGACAGGAAACACAAATGTTAGCTTTTGTTCCTCCATTCACTGACAGACATTTGATGTTAATTTAGTACACATAGTAAGCATTTTCAGAATACATACTATACACTGGAACGTAAGAAATCTGTTCAGAATTTGCTGCCCGAAAGTATTAGGAGAATCCGTGTTACTAGATTCAAGAAAAATATCTGGTTTCTCAGGATAAAATTTGAATTAAATCCTTTATTAGTCTCCCTGACCACATATTACCAAATTGGGGTCACTACCAATTTTTTCCCATCACCGCGTTAACAGATAAAATGAAGTGTTTTCATATTTTTTTTTTAGTAATCTGTAGATCATCTTTTAGGATCAAATGAATGTTTCTGTAATGGCTTCGCTCTTGGCTGAGATACCAGGGATTGAACTCGGACCCTCCGGAGCTGAAAGCATGAGCTGCTAAAGCTTGAGCAAAACAACTACCCCTACATAGATGGGAACTGTCACAACTTGTTTCCTCTGTGCTCAGCAGAAGAGGGGACGTGTCACACAGACTCACCAGTAGCTTACATAGACACACTGTCAATGTCTTGTGATTGCGTTGGTGGGTCTTAGTCCTTCATATATTTCTCTCTCTCTCTAGCAATGCTTTCCTCACTACTATTCCAATTCAATTCACAGGAGGTTAGAAAAGAGCTACTGAACAATGCTTCCTTAGATTTTAGGCACAGCCATTGCCAGAAATGACATAGTGCAAACATGCAGGAATTTCTTTGTGAAGCAGGGAATGCGCGATGGGATGAATCACTTGATAATTACCTGGTCTGTTCACTCCATCTGGGGCACCTGGCACTGGCCACTGTCGGAAGACAGGATACTGGGCTAGATGGACCTTTGGTCTGACCCAGTAGGGCCATTCTTATGTAAAAGAAAGGCTAGTTCAATGTAAATCATTACAATGTTTGCGAGATGCAGTTTTGGCAGTGTTGAATCACTTTTTTCAGATCCATTAAATTTGGCCGGCCATGGCTATTTTAACTATTCATACTGATTCCTGATGACACTAACATCTGAATTGCTTATCCTGTTAAACTAAGTGTACAGTAAAGCTGACCTTTGGCATTAATACATTATTACCATTCCAGTTGTACTATAAAACCACTTCACTGACAGCTATGCTGGATCCAATCCTGTTTCCATTGGAGTCAAATACTAAATACAAATACTAATGTCCTTTGGCTTCAGTTGAAGGAAACTTGGTCCCACAATGTTCTTGTAGCTCAGCTGGCAGCATTCTTACCTGTGGCCAGGAGTCATAAGCTGAATTCCTGTTCATATCCAATGCTGCCACTGTAGTTCAGCACAAAGGCACCTTCTGCATTGTAAGAAGTACTTTGCTTTGGAAAACCATTAACCCAATGTACTGTCATGCCTAGCTCTGGTAGCTTTCCAGATATAGTTAAGGATCCCATAGAACTTGCCTCAGTGGGTAGGGGATAACCCTGGCATTCTGGGCAGGATTATCTCTCGTACACAGGTTATAATGTCTAAGGTTAATTTCTGAGCATGTAATTGCTTCTGCATTTGTCTACACATTCCACTCACTTACTCATAGCTCGGTAATGTGCCTTCCATGCCGGAGGTATCCCAAAGCACTATGATGTAGTAATATATTTAGAACACAGCAATACCAAAGTGCAGCACAGGAGCTGCACAACCAAATCCAAATCTCTGTTTCGAGAAATAATCTTTATTTGGCAAATGAATTAATCGATGTACATGTTCATTGTCTGATTGAATTTCAGAATGATGCTGCCATCAGTTTTCATAATTTCTGCAAAAATGGCCCTTTCTTCACGTTGGCTGATACAAAAGGAGAAAGATTGATTATTATACCAATATGCCTTCATTCCCTCCCTCTTACACACACATACTCTCTCTCTCAAATACAAACACTGCTTTGGTTTGTGACTCCTCTGGACGTGACTGCACAGTTAAAGAGGTTTTACAAATCTGTTTTCCTAAGACAATCTGATGTGTTTGGCTTCTAAGTGCACCACAACAGTGGCATTTTCAAGAGATTATTATTGGGGTCCAACCAGGCTAAATTGGGAAATGTCCTTTCTGTAAAACAGCATGCTTGGAGGTAATCATATTCTCATCTGATCAGAAAGGGGTCATCACAATAGCAAGGCCCGACAGTTAAAGAGCTTATTTTCTAAATCCCTTCATCCTTTCTAGAATGGAGAAGCATTGACAGCAAGTCACTTAACTCTGTCCAGCCACAGCTGTGTGGGTTTTGCATAATTAATTATTTATAGAAAGGCAGACACAGTAATTAACTTCCAGCTGAATATGATATTCTGATCAGAAATGCTTTGCATTTTAGCTGTCCCTCAAGCAAGTACCTGTCAAAGCTGTGCTGTTTGACAGAGTGGGGCCTGCTCCAAAACAAAACAAAAAAAAACCCTCATCCAGACATCTGTTTTGAAACAAAAAGAACTGAGTCTCAAAGCAGTGCTTATACACATTCCCTAGTTTCCATAGGTGAAGAACAATGGATTACTTCTTCGCAAATTCTGGGTAATTGAATCTGGTTTCAAGACACCATACAGAGATTGTGGGTCTGTCTCTCGTCTTACATACACTAGTGCAAACTGGGAGTTACTCCACAGAGATCAATGGACTTTCACTGATGTAAAGTCGGTGTGAATGGGGAATCAGCCATTGTGAATTTAAAATGAGGTTTATTGTTGCCATCGTACTGTTTTTTATTTTCTTTGTTTTGATTAACTGAAATGTGATATAATAATTAATAATACTGAGCTCTGTACATACTCAGAGCTTTATTTTACCTCATTTATTTGTAATTATTGTTGTTGCCTCAAAAAATCAGGTTACTAGCCCACAAAGACAAGAAAGAGTTTTTTATAATGCAGCCAAATTACGTCAACACATTTTTCCTACTATTCTTTAACCACACAAAAGCCAAGAAATGCCTATGTCAAGGTTTTTCCCCCACTTTGAACTTTAGGGTACAAAAAGTGGGGATCTGCATGAACACTTTTAAGCTTAATTACTAGCTTAAATCTGGTACACTACCACCAGCCAGAATTAGTGTCTGGCACACTTTCTGTTCCCCCAAAACCTTCCCTGGGGAACCCAGACCCAAACCCCTTGGGTCTTAAAACAAGGAGACATTAACCATCCCCCTTCCTTCCCCCCCAGACCTTCCCCCTCCCTGTTGCCTTGAGAGCTTCACACCGTTCCAAACTCCTTGATCTTAAAACAAGGAGGAATTAACCATCCCCCCCGCCTCCTTTCCCCCCCACCAATCCCTGGTGAGTCAGACTCGAAATTCCTTGGATTTGAAAACAAGGGAAAAAATCAATCAAGTGCTTAAAGAAGAAAGCTTTTTAATTAAAGAAAGAAAAGGTAAAAAATTTATCTCTGTAAAATCAGGATGGAAAATGCATTACAGGGGTACTCGTTCATATAGACTAGAGGGACCCACCCCCCAGCCTTGAGATTCGAAAGTACAGCAAACAGAGGTAAAAAATCCTGTCCAGTAAAAGAACCATTTACAAGTTAAGAAAAAAACATAGACTATTCCACCTTGCCCTAGCTATTACTGTACAATTTTGAAACATGAAGACTGACTTCAGAAAGATTGGGAAAAGCGCTGGGTGTTACGTCTGGTCCCTCTTAGCCCAATAGCGAACAACGAAACACAATAAAGCACAAATAAAGACTTCCCATCCACCAAGATTTGAAGTATCTTGTCCCCTAGTTGGTCCTCTGGTCACGGTGTCAGCCAGGTTGACTGAACTTCTTAACCCTTTCCAGGTAAAAGAGACAATTACCCTGAACCATCTGTTATGACAGCCTAGCTGTGGCGAAGTGGAGCCTAAAAGTTGCTACGTGTTGGTATGCATTACAACTAGAGCTGGGTGAATATTGCCTTTTATTTTTATAATTCTTTGCCAGAGCTCCATAATCATGCACCTGTTTGTATTCTGATTGTTATAATCACAAAGGAAATTGATCACCACCCATGAAGAGCTTATGATTTATATCGAGACAGACCTGCAGAAAACTTCCACATGTACCAGTAAACCCTGCATTCCATACCCAAATGGCAAACCATGCTAGAAAAGCTTGGAATGCACAGGGCTCAAAAATCATGGCTAGCTTTATAGTCCTCTTTGCTTAACTATTAGTAGACCAGACTGAGACCTATGGGGAGGAGGGGATGACTTCCCCACTGTTAGGGCTCTTACACTTTGCCTTTGAAGCAGTTGGTGCTGGCCCTCTTCAGGCCAGGTCTACACTTGCGATTTAAATCGTTTATGGCCGATATACCGATTTAACGCTGTACCCGTTCACATGACGTCGTCATTTAATATCGAGTTAAACGGCTCCATTAAATCGATTTCGAACTCCTCCCAGACGAGAGGAGTAAGCGCTAAAATGTCGATAGTGATAAACTCGATTAGGGTTCGTGGCTGGCCGGAATCACATTATTGGCCTTCCTAGAGGATATCCACAGTGGCACCACTTGCCGCTTGTCCGCAATCCGAACTCGGATTGTGGAGTGCCGGTAAGCAGGAAAATCCCGAGACCTTAGAATTGACATTTCCTGCTTTCACGTGTCATTTGATCAGCGACGTGAGATGCAGTTCAAAATGCAAAAAGTAGCCTCCTGCATTGAACCTTACAGGAGATACGTAGATCTGATCGCTGTATGGTGAAGACAAATCTGTTTTATCAGAGCTCCGTTAAAGAACAGGAATGCCAAAGCGTTGGAAAATAAACTCCCAGGATACACAGGCAGTGCGTGAGCAACCGTAACGGGAAGCCAGAGACTCAAACGGATGTCATGGAGGGGAAGGAAGGGGGTTTAAGAGACTACAGCTACATGCTCCACAGCACTATTTGCATTCTGCCTGAGCGCCCAAATGTCTTAGCTTAATACCCGTGTCTTGCATGGTTCACGGAACAGTGCAGTCCCTCCCCTCCCTACCGTGAAAGAAAGTAAAAATAAATAATTCCTTGAGTACTGTAAATGTCACCCTCTGTGCTTACTGAATGCTGCTGGCAGACGCGATTGCTGCTGCGGTGAAGAGCAGATGTTTGCCCAATCACGCACTGTGCTCTTCAACCCGGAAGTGGGGAATCTATGGAAGCTGAGGAACAGCTACCCACAGTTGCAGCCGCTCCTTGAAAATCGATGGTAGCTTTGGACCGATGGACGCAAAATCAATTTTGTGAGATCCCACTGTGGACGTTGCTAAACCAGATTTTATTAGATCTGTGTAATATCGATTAAGCTAATTCGAAATAATCATGCAGTGTAAGATGTACCCTCAGGACCCAGGAGAGTGACTAGACTGATGGGTGGGTCTGATTCTGGTATGGCGAATCTCTGTGTTCCTAAGGCTGTCCAAGTCCATTTTGAAGTCAATGGAAAGATCCCATTGATTCAGTGAGCTATGGATTCAAGCCAAAGTTCTTTCTATAGTTTAAGAAACGATTTGATCTAGTTATAGTGGGTTGCAATCTTTTAAACTGATTTATTACGCTGATGCAACATATCCAATATAGACAAGTTTTGAAGCCGGCCATTAGCTATTTCAGTGCTACCATTCTCCGTCATGCCAGTGTTTTTAGCTGAACCATTTTAGTGACACTTCT
This sequence comes from Chelonoidis abingdonii, assembly GCF_003597395.2. Taxonomy (NCBI): domain Eukaryota; kingdom Metazoa; phylum Chordata; order Testudines; family Testudinidae; genus Chelonoidis; species Chelonoidis abingdonii. Next base: position 35,003,400 of record NC_133771.1, on the reverse strand, counting down.
TAAACTCAGAAGTTCCCCTGATTGAGAGGTAGTAGGAGGGGAGGTAGTATGTGGCCAAGATCAGCCTTCTTTGTTAAAAGTAGTCACTTTTCTAAACTGTGCATTATCTTAAACAATGATAGTGATTCAGTCATCTAGAGAAACTATTAATTTTCAAATTTATCATCAAGACCAGGCAGAGGTTTGCCTCTTTATGTAATTTGTACTCACAGTGCTTCGATACACAAGATAATTATTATAATAACTCCTCTGTTTTTCCTCTGAAATCAGGTATATCCTTCGCTCTGTGGCGATCAGCAGTGACTAAAGGGATGTGGAGTATGAGGTTAGAGTGGTAAAATTTTATATCTATAGATGTGTGGCAAATAGCAGGTATTATAGGCATCTTCACTAACACTCACAGTTCTCTTTACTGCCTGTGATTCAAAATATACATAGAAGAACTTTGTGAGATATAATGTATTAATTAAAACCTGCAGGAAAAGGACCGAGGGGTTACAGTGCTGACAAGCTGGATATGAGTCGACCAGTGTGCCCTTGTTGCCAAGAAGGCCTAAGGCATTTTGGCTGTATAATAGGAGGCATTGCCAGCAAAATTGAGGGACAGGTTCATTCCCTCTTTCGAACATTGGGAGGACTCAATCTGGAGTATTGTGTCCAGTTTTGGGCCCTACACTAAAGAAAGAGTGGGACAAAATTGGAAAGAGTCCAACGAGAGGGCAACCAAAATATTAGCCGGGCTGGGAGCACATGACTTCTGAGGAGAGGTGAGAGGAATGAAGTTTTTAGTGTCTGCAGAGAGAAGGACTGAGGGGATTGAAGCTGCTTTTCAACTACCTGAAAGAGGGTTCAAATGAGGATGGAGCTCAGTTGTTCTCAGTGGTGGCAGATGACAGAAAAGCGATTAATGGTCTCAAGTGGCAGTGGGGAAGTTTTTGGGTGGATAGTAGAAACACTGTTCACTAGGAGGGAACAATGTGTGAAGCACTGGATGGGTTACCTAGGGAGGTGGTGGAATTCCTTTCCTTAGAGGTTTTTAGTCAGTCTCGACAAAGCCCTGTCGGATGATTTCGGTTGGGATTGGTCCTGCTTTGAGAGGGGCCGTTGACTTAGGTGACCTCTGAGGTCCCTTCCAACCCTGATTTCTATGCTCACATGTCTGTGGAAATGTATTAGTTTTAGTTTTAGGCTGTAACACCCCCACCCTAGCTTTTATATGAAGCTACGACAACATAATGTGACACTGTTCAAACTCAGTCCTTGCAGTCCTTCTCCACATGACTGCTTACTCTTCAATGAGAGTTCCAGTTGCGATAATCAATGATTATAAAGAAGGCAAGCTGGAGGTGATTACATTTTCACTAAGTGCTGTTTCCTGACTTATAGAAGGTGCAGCAGCAGGGCTAATGTTATGAACAATCACAGCAAGTACAGAATTGGGACTTTGCATCCCATGCAACCTCTATAACCAGGGTGGCTCAGGCCCAGCATTGCAAGCGGTGCTTGGAGCGGCAGCCACTGTGGGCGCTCGTGGTTGCCGCAACGGCGGCAGCAGGCTGCCCTTTTGGTGGCTTGCCTGCAGAGGGTCCATGTCCCGCGTTGGCGACCTCCTGCAGACATGCCTGCGGAGGGGTCTGCTGGTTCTGCAGCTTCAGCGACCGTCCCGCAGGCACGCCGCCGAAGGCAGCTGCCTGCCGTGCTGGTGGTGGCAAAATGCTAGAGCCGCCCCTGTCTACAACTCAGTGACAAAATCTATAATCTTCTCTGGCCATGGGCACTTGTGACAAAATGCCTCACTCGATCTTGTAGGTCCTGCGTCTTAATTGGCAGATTTTGCTCACTCAGTTGATCTTCTCACATCTGGGTCAATTTCCTGTGTCTGCATCAAGAGTTGGGAGGTTTCAGGGGACCCGGGCCCGCCCTCTACTCTGGGGTTCCAGCCCAGGGCCCTGGACCGATGTTTATAGTGTCTCCTGATAACAGTCGCACGACAAGCTACACTCCTGGGCTACTTCCCATGGCCTTCTCCAAACACTTTCTTTATTCTCACCACAGGCCTTTCTCCTGGTGTCTGATAACGCTTGTACGCCTTAGTCCTCCAGCAGCACTGCCTTCCCTTTCCCTTTCCTCTGCCCTCTCATGCTTCCTGCGCCTCTATGCTCCCAGCTGCTCACACACACTTCCTCTCTCTGGCTTCCTCTGGCCTGACTGGGTGAGCTCCTTTTTAACCCAGGTCCTTTGATAGCCTGCCTTGATTTGGCTGCAGGTGTTCTAAATCATGCCTGTCTGCCTTTAATTGCTTTCTAGGCAGGTTCCTGATTACTTCCAGTGCAGCCCCTGCTCTTGGTCACTCAGGGAACGGAAACTACTCATCAGTGACCATAATTTGCCCCTCTACCAGAATCCTGTACCCACTGGTTCGGGGTCTGTCACACGAGCACACAGAGAGAGGCAAGAATACCACCTGAGCCAGGTTGCATTGAAAACAGCCTGGCAGTGGGACGGGAGCAGAAGGTGATTATAGCCTGATTTCCTCCTTTTTGGCAGTTTAGGCCTTCCCTGGCAGGCTGTATAAATTACAATTCAATCTCTTTGCCTAACAGCTATTTTTTGCCTGTGCACCAGTAGTCTGTTCTTATCTCTCTTCTGTGGGTGGGGTGGGTGGGAACTATGGGATAGCTGAGGAACAGCTACCCACAGTGCACCGCTCCTGAAATCGATGGTAGCTTTGGACCATGGACGCAAACAATCAATTTTGTGATCCCACTGTGGACGTGCTAAACCGATTTTATTAGATCTGTTTTGTAATATCGGATTAAGCTAATTCGAAATAATCATGCAGTGTAGATGTACCCTCAGAGACAGGAGAGTGGACTAGACTGATGTTGGGTCTGATCTGGTATGGCAATCTCTGTGTTCCTAAGGCCTGGTCCAAAGTCCATTGAAGTCAATGGAAAGATTCCCATTGACTTCAGTGAGCTATGGATCAAGCCAAAAGTTCTTGTCTATATTAGAAACGTTGATCTAGTTATAGTGGTGCAATCTTTAAACTGATTTAGTTACGCTGATGCAACATATCCAATATAGACAAGGTTTTGAAAGCCGGCCATTAGCTATTTCAGTGCTACCATTCTCCGTCATCAGTGTTTTTTAGCTAACATTTTAGTGACACTTCTTAAACTCAGAAGTCCCCTGATGAGAGGTAGTAGAGGGGAAGGTAGTATGTGGCCAAGATTCAGCTCTGTCTTGTTAAAAGTAGTCACTTTTCTAAACTGTGATTATTAAACAATGATGTGATTCAGTCATCTAGAGAAACTATAATTTCAATTTTATCATCAAGACCAGGGCAGAGTTTGCCTCTTTATGTAATTTGTACTCACAGTGCTTCATACACAAGTAATTTATTATAATTAACTCCTCTGTTTTCCTCTGAATCAGGTATATCCCTTCCTCATGTGGCATCAGCAGTGACCTAAGGGAATGTGGAGTATAGAGGTAGAGTGTAAAGTTTTATATCTATAGATGTGTGCAAATATGCAGGTATTATAGGCATTTCACTTAAACACTCACAGTTCTCTATTACTGCCTGTGATTCAAATATACATAGAAGGAACTTGTGAGATATAATGTATTAATTAAAACCTGCAGAAAAGGACCTAGGGGTTACAGTGTATGACAAGCTGGATATGAGTCGACAGTGTGCCCTTGTTGCCAAGAAGGCTAACGGCATTTTGGGCTGTATAAATAGGGGCATTGCCAGCAAAATTGAGGGACATGTTCATTTCCCTCTATTCGACATTGGTGAGGACTCATCTGGAGTATTGTGTCCAGTTTTGGGCCCTACACTAAAGAAAGAGTGGGACAAAATTGGAAAGAGTCCAACGAGAGGGCAACCAAAATATTAGCCGGGCTGGGAGCACATGACTTCTGAGGAGAGGTGAGAGGAATGAAGTTTTTAGTGTCTGCAGAGAGAAGGACTGAGGGGATTGAAGCTGCTTTTCAACTACCTGAAAGAGGGTTCAAATGAGGATGGAGCTCAGTTGTTCTCAGTGGTGGCAGATGACAGAAAAGCGATTAATGGTCTCAAGTGGCAGTGGGGAAGTTTTTGGGTGGATAGTAGAAACACTGTTCACTAGGAGGGTGGTGAAGCACTGGAATGGGTTACCTAGGGAGGTGGTGGAATCTCCTTCCTTAGAGGTTTTTAAGGTCAGGCTCGACAAAGCCCTGTCTGGGATGATTTAGTTGGGGATTGGTCCTGCTTTGAGAGGGGGGTTGGACTAGGTGACCTCCTGAGGTCCCTTCCAACCCTGATATTCTATGATTCACAGTGTCTGTGGAAATGTATTAGTTTAGTTTAGGCTGTAACACCCCCACTAGCTTTTTATATGAAGTACGACAACATAATGTGACACTGTCAAAGCTCAGTCCTGCAGTCCTTCTCCACATGACTCTTACTGACTTCAATGAGGAGTTCCAGTTGCAGAATAATCAATGATATAAAGAAAGGCAAGCTGAGAGGTGATTACATTTTTCACTAAGTGCTTTTCCTGACTAATAGAAGGTGCAGCAGGCAGGGCTAATGTTATGAACAATCACAGCAAGTACAGAATTGGGACTTTGCATCCCATGCAACCTCTATAACCAGGGGTGGCTCCAGGCCCCAGCATGCCAAGCGCGTGCTTGGAGCGGCAAGCCACTGGGGGCGCTCTGCTGGTTGCCGCAACGGCGGCAGGCAGGCTGCCCTTTGGTGGCTTGCCTGCAGAGGGTCCACTGGTCCCACGGCTTTGGCGGACCTCCTGCAGACATGCCTGCGGAGGGTCTGCTGGTTCTGCAGCTTCAGCGGACCTCCCGCAGGCACGCCGCCGAAGGCAGCCTGCCTGCCGTGCTAGGGGTGGCAAAATGCCTAGAGCCGCCCCTGTCTACAACTCAGTGACAAATCCTATATCCTTCTCTGGCCATGGGCACTGTGACAAAATTCCTCCTCTATCTTGGTAGGTCCTGCGCTTATTGGCAGATTTGCTCACCTCAGTGATCTTCCTCACAGTCTGGGTCAACTTCTCCTGTGTCTGATCAAGAGTTGGGAGGTTTCAGGGGAACCCGGGCCCGCCCTCTACTCTGGGTTCCAGCCCAGGGCCCTGTGGATTGCAGCTGTTTATAGTGTCTCCTGTAACAGCTGCACGACAGCTACACTCCCTGGGCTACTTCCCCATGGCCTTCTCCAAACACTTTCTTTATCCTCACCACAGGACCTTTCTCCTGGTGTCTGATAACGCTTGTACGCCTTAGTCCTCCAGCAGCACTGCCTCTCCCTTTCCCTTTCCCTCTCCCTCTCAGCTCCTTGCGCCTCTTGCTCCCAGCTTCTCACACACACTTCCTCTCCTCTGGCTTCCTCTGGCCTGACTGGAGTGAGCTCCTTTTTAAACCCAGGTGCCTTGATTAGCCTGCCTTGATTGGCTGCAGGTGTTCTAATCAGCCTGTCTGCCTTAATTGCTTCTAGCAGGTTCCTGATTACTCCAGTGCAGCCCCTGCTCTGGTCACTCAGGGAACGGAAAACTACTCATCCAGTGACCAGTATATTTGCCCTCTACCAGAATCCTGTACCCCACTGGTTCGGGTCTGTCACAGCACACAGAGAGAGGCAAGAAGTACCCACCTGAGCCAGTTGCATTTGAAAACAGCCTGGCAGTGGGACAGGAGCAGAAGGTGATTTATAGCCTGATTTCCTCCTTTTTGGAGGTTTAGGGCCTTCCCTGGCAGCATGTATTAAATTACAAATTCAACTCTCTTCCTAACAGCTATTTTTTGCCTGTGCACAGTAGTCTGTTCTCCGTTCAATGTGTGTATTCTCCTTATTGACTGTGTAAGGCGCAGAAGACGCAATATAATATGAAGGAACCTCATGGGGACAGTAGGGTCCAAATAACCATGCAAGGCTTAACTTCATATACACAGTGCTGCTCTGACAGAGTTCTTGTGGCTTCTGGAACATAGAAGACAATGAGAGCCACTAGAATAAAGAGATACTACTTAATTCCTGCCCACTACTGCCCTGTCAATGAAGGAATAGAGCCAAGAGCATGGACACTGAGCTCCAAGAACTAGTCCATCATTTTACGCACTAGAAAACATCAGGCAGGCCTATTGGACCGAACCTCTCTGCTAGGTGGATTGTTCACACATGTGCAGTGTTTAATAGCAAACCATTGTTATAAATCATTTAGCTCATTATTTTTGTATACAAATACATTTTAATGTATTTTATGTAAGGCTGTTATTCCCAAATAGAGCACTGATTTCAGCTTATAGCAACAGTGCTTGTAATGAAGTACGTTGAGACTGGGATGCCTACGTAGTGACCTAATGTCTTCACAGAGCTTCTTGGGACACCTTTCCCCCCTATAGCAGCACATGCTTCCAAGCTGTTCCTTCCAACTGCTGGATCTAAGTGCCTCCTCCATGGGTTTCATTGAGCAGTGGGGTTGCAAGTGTCAGATAATGATGACTGAGTTGTTGTAGACTTCACAATCCATACCAGAAAACAGATTTAATTTCCTGTTTCTTTGTTTTTACCTCAGAATAGTGGTTTAATATCCTGGTTGAGAAAGTTGTGGTATTTCCAAAGAAAGGTCAGGGCGATTTCTAGCACTAGTTCACTTGTTTGAATAAATAATATTTAGAGAGCCTCTGCTATCATCCATCAGTCCAACTGCTCTCTGCTGCTGGCCTCATTTTCCAGCCATGCTAAGTCAGCACCTCCAGAAGCAATTTGTTCTCTGAATCACTCTGGAGACAATTGTACTGCATGCAGGCAGAGCGGGCGATTCAGTGCAGTGCATGAGACTAGCTAGCAGGTCAGATTCTCCTTTCACTTATAGGAGTGTCGTTAATTACAATGAAGTCACTCTGGATTTACACCAGTGCAGGTAAGTGGAAGATTATGCACAGTGTCCAACATGAAAATAGAATAAAATGGTCAGGTGTGTAAATAGTATGCATACAATGTAAAGAACTGAAAGGGAAATAGGTGAGGGAAATAATTCTGTGAAAAACAAGCAGTAGTCAGTCAGCAACAGGCCTGGACCTGCCTTATCTTTATAAACTAGCTGTACTGTATTTGGCAAGTAATACTGAGAGGATTGTATTTAGGGTTCTTCTTAGTAAAACACTTTTTTGCAACATCTAATGTGCATCCCTTAGCAGCAAACCCTTAGAGAGAGGAACCAGTTCCATGTGTTCAGGGCCTTCCTAAACTATAGGAGTAGGAAGATATTTTCCCCAGAGTATAAAGATGAAAGAGGGGGAAACTTACAGTGAAAACTCAGCAGGGTTGTTGCATATGAGTATGCACTGTGTTCTCTCCATGTTGAAGCTAGACTAGTGCTAGCCTGTTCAATGTGTGGAAATTAAATATTGTGCAGTTTTCATTAAGTTTCATGGGAAAAGTGGGCCCCAAACCTACAGATAACATCAGTGCAAAGCCTCCTACCTCTTGTCAGCACTAGCAGCATATCTGGCTCAAAGTCCAATGGGGAATGAAGAAGCTGGGAGAGAGTAAAAAGTGAATCTATCAGCATTGACTTACATGACAATTTTCCATGTACAACACATGGCCTGCTCTGATAACAACCCACTCTAGAGTCACTGCTCCCTGATTCCATCCCTGCTGCCAGGCTATGCCCTCCTCCCCACAAAAAAATTGCATACTTTGTTGGCAGAGCAGGGCTGATGGCCTTCACACAGGGCTGCTGTACCTACAAAGTGAGAAGAGAACACTATGTCCCCAGTACTCTTCTATTTTCTTATGTAAGGGAGCATACAGGTCGTAGCAGATATAAACCTGATCACCATAGAGATTTTCCATCTTCATTCACGCTTCACCCTCCGAAAATGATACTCTCTGTCTTGGCCTCTGCAGCTTCTTCCCCCTCAACAAGCAGATCATATGTAATATCTTCCTTCCCCAGGCTCCAACCTCTAGACAAAGCAATTATCGGTGGAGCTGGTAGCACTGTGTGTTATGATTGCCCAACACTTCACATTATAAGATATGTTTTCAGTTGCTTATAACTTTCCCAGATTTTAATCATTTAGGCTGAAATTTTCTATGCTGGGTATCTGCCTCAGGCTGAAAGGTTTCAGCTGAAGTAGTTTAGTCATTTCTCAGATGAGGCTAGGGAAAAATACACAGTTTTGCCTATGATCATTTTTTTTACAAGCTTGTATTTGAATAGTTCTAGGGCTCCTATACTTTGGAGCAGGGACTTGATATCTGACAAGTGCTTTCTGCCATCCTTGTAGGATTCCACCCAGATTTGGCAAAGTGATAAGCCTTTGCAAAATTTTGGTTTGCACATGCTCAGGGACTTGCTAGAGCTTCACAGCTAAATTCCATGAAGATTCCATCTGCACTGGGCATGCTCCCACGCACATGCCTCAGTGGAACTTTCCCAGCAATTGCAGGTCTGGGTTGCTGTGGACTGTGCCAGGTCAGGGCACTGGAGTCAAGAGCAGGGAACCTGTCTCTCCTGTGCTTCAATGAGCCCCCTGCTAAGACAAGGCAGTTTGGAGGAGAAAGCTGCTTGATTTGAAGTTAGAAGAGGGACAAGAGCTGAACCATGGGGTTGACTAGAGTGGAACAAGTGATGTGGGGTTGGAAGTGTGACAGGAGGTCGGTGGGGAGAGACACTGTGATTGGGAGCCAGGGTTGGAGGAGACTGAGACTGGGAGTTGAGTGAGGAAAGACTTTGTGTGGCTAGGCAAAGAGACTGGGGTGAGGAGTCAGAGAGGGAGGACTAGGAACCCCTGCGGGAGGAAGACAGAATCAGATGAGGAGACAGGGAAGTACACAAGGACTGGCCTGGCTCAAGACCCAACATCTTATATGCAGAAATGCTGAGCACTCTCAGCTGCAGCTGAAGTCAATGGGAGCTGTGCTCTGAACATATGCAGTACTTTATAATGCTAAGCACTCTGAAGAATTAGGTCCTACGCATCTCACATTGGGCACCCTAAAAGAATGGATACTTTTGACTCTAATCTCCATGCCTCAGTTCCCCATCTGTAAAATGGGGATATTCTACTCCACACCTTGCAGGACTGTTGTGGAAATAAATTAAGTTGTCTTCTTCTTCATAGGGCTGATGTAGATATAGACCAGGGATCTGCAACCTCGGGCACGTGGCTCACCGGGTAACCCCCTGGTGGGCCGGGCCGGTATGTTTACCTGCCGTATCTGCTAGTTCGGTCGATCGCGGCTCCCACTGGCCGCGGTTCGCCGCTCCAGGCCAATGGGGGCCGTGGGAAGCGGCAGCCAACACATCCCTTAGCCCACATGGCTTCCCGCAGCCTCAAGTCTTACCTTAACATGGATAAACTGCCTCTTTGGTAAGAGACAAAGCATGTATATACTTTTAATTATGGATAAATCCTGCTGCTGCCCAAAAATAATCTTGATAAGAAATCAAGTAATAATCCTAGAAAATTGCTATATTGCACAAATATGATTTTAAAAAGTAAAGACAGATGGTTATGAACAAGTGACAAACTAGCATTTTCATTGACTACAAACCTACTTGATTTTGAGAAAATACCTTGTAATTAAATTACTTGCCAAAAAAAAAGATGTCAAAGTTCTGGCGCTCTGCCACACTGTAGCATCTTGCTGGTTGGATATGCAGATAAGGACAAGGGAAAAGCTGATATGGAAATAGTAGACAATCAAAATGGTCACACTTCTGTGATTTCAAGCAATGGGGCTAGGTGCAAAATTAAAGCCAACTCAAGCTCAGACTGCAACATCTCAACAGATTGAGAAATTTACTAACCTTCAAACCAAAAAAATAAGTGTTCTTGCTGGCAAAATGCATGTTTTCTTATTTATTTAGTGTAGATGGCCAAAATAAAACACCAAAACGGTGTGGTGTAGTGAATTAGTGCTAGATTCTGAAGTGCATGGTAATTGAGAACATGCAACACCTTGCAAGACAAGGCATTTAGGCATTGTACTAGGAATCAGGAGACCTGTTCCTATACCCATCTCTTCCACTGACTTGCTGTGTGACCTTGCGCAATGCACATAATTTCTGTATGCCTCGGTTTTCTCACCTGTAAAATGGAAATAACATTTCCTCCCAGAAATGTTGTGATGCTTAATTCCTGGTTTCAGATTTTCAAAGTGTTTTCATGGACTTTCTCTGTCTATTTGTTTGTAAGGTGCCTAGTTAAATTTGGGTGTTATATAGATAAAATAATGTCTTCCCTATTCATCAAAGCATATAAGCCTGTAGTTAGGTCCCACTGGAGTTAATGAGACAAGCATATGCTCACAAGCTATACTGGACTGGGACCGTTAAAAAGATTCTCATATATCTGTGCTAAATTGCAAAATGGAAAAAAGTAGAATATGATGGTCTTTTAAAAGAAAAACTAGCTCTGGCAATCTACTGTAGCCTAAGATTAGCTAAATTGGTGCTATAGGGAGTTATGAGGCATGTGTTCCTTTTTTGACATGTTTCCTATTAAATTGGAAACTATAAAATATATCACACTGCTACAGTGATGGGTGCCACACAAGATGTCTACAGTACCTGTAATTATAATTGGGTTCCTTGAAACCTATACTACTAAAGCTAAAAGCTGGACTAATGAAAAATTCTTGCTGGAATTTTATTTAAATAGGAAATAAATAGGATCAGTTGGTATGTTTGAATGGATAGTCATACCTGAAACTCTTCTTGTATGTTCAGTGAAATTTTAGAATATTTGTGAGGTCAGAGTGGTGGGTGTGGGCTTTTTACCTTTAGTTAAAAATGAGCCTCAAGGTTACAATATTTTGAGGAAGGTTTGGAGTCATGTTGACTCTTATCACCTAATTTCTTATGTCAGTGAACTAGTTTAGCCTAAAACAGTGAATTATTTGGGACATAAAGTGGAGCATCTTGTACCTCATGTTCACAGTGTTGTTCACTAGATGTATGTTTATATATCCAAAAGCATTTAAATGGTTAACTTAATTCATCAACTCAAACTCAGTGTATCACTTAAAACAATAATCTTGTTATAATGACCAACTGTTTCTGCTGATAATAAGGATTCTGAAATTTCACATGCATGCATGACTTATGACGGGAAGGAAAGAAAATACAGAAGAAAGAAAAATAGATGTGAGTTTATTATAGTTATTTCCAAATGTGTGTATGAAGTACCTATTATTCCAGTACTTTCTTGTGTATGACCACTAACCTTTTCCAAAATACCCATTCCCTCTTTATCATTTAAAGTAATATTTCATTTCCAGTGTGATATTCCTCTCAAAAGCGTGAGAAGCCATGTGTTCACTCTAACCTCAGATTTCAAGATGGTTTGAGGTAACTCACTGACCCCCAACTTTCTAGCTAGTTCCTGTCCATTCGCTCAGTGCATCAAACTGGTTATAATCTGGTCTTTGATGAAGTGAACAGACTTTCACTTGTCTTTTGGAATTATCTCAATTACTGTATCCTCGCTGACTGTGGATAATGCCACACTGAAAGTTTTCCAGAGGACAGGGGGTTAAATTATCAGAATGCTGCTGCTGCTGTGATCCTAATGTAAATGAACATTTGGTGGTTTATTTTTTTCTTAGCTTCTGGTTACTACATTATTAGCATAGTTTATGAATTTTGCAGCTCAGTTAATAAGCAGTTTTGAGGGAAAAGATTGATGCTTTAGAAGAAGGATTATAGACCATTCTCCTTTATAACAATATCTGGAACATGTGTCTGTGCCATTCAGACTAACTGGCTTTGATTTGTAGGCCATATGTACCACTGACTCATCCTAATCTGTGTTTCTGTCTGCTACTTTGGTGTGATAATACTAGCTATGAGATATTGGCTCATCCATTTACAAATTCAGACTATTTCCTTTTCTTGCCAGATCTCCACAAAAAGTTAATTCTGCCTTGGTATTGAAGTCTCACCTATTACTTTGCATTGCTTCAAGTGTGTTGAAATTAACTATACACCATTTCTTAAAATCAAACATATTCAAAACCCTGCAAGTCCTTCTTACAGATCAAAGTATTTTGTGATAGAAAGTACTCTGTTAGAATATTAGAAAGGGAATATATTTATATGGGCCAGATCCTCAGCTTTCTCAAAACATCCCTACAAAACATTTCAACTTTGACTAAGTGGCATATTTTGATGACATGAAATGTCATCAAAAGTATTCCAAAAAATCTTACTAACATGCTTCAGATAGAATAAGCAAGCAATGTCCTGTTTTTCTTGATCAAACTTGGATACTACATGCATGTTGTCAAGCTTCATGGGAGCTAATACTTCTGCTAGGTTGGCTAGTGCATCTGTCAGACTTGGGACAAAGCTGGATTTCCCTCCCTGAACCTGTCACCTTTCAGGTAAAAGACAAAATGCTCCATCTACCTTAAAATATAAAGCATCCTCAGGGCAGTGGAAACTAATGTGCTGGTTTAATACAAGCATCCCTTGTGAAGTCTCTCAGTCCTTGTATTCTTTGCAAGGAAGAATACATTAATATAAATGAGTAGCACAGCAGTATTCAGAACATGGGACTATCAGAGTTAATGAGATGATGCCCTGCTGCTGGACCCTTGCATACTAAATACCCATATGGTTTCATCTAAGAGCAAGCCTGCTGAACCTGTGCAAAGCCACTGATCATGGAGGACCAGTGACAACAGAATGGTGCCACTTTCAGAATAGCCTACTGCAGGCAGCAAGCCTTTCCCATACCAAAACCCTATCAGTGTACCTGGGGGAAGGAATAATAGCTATGATTTATTAGGGAGTAAATCTTGTTCTTTTTTTTCTACAATATGCTCTAGTTCAAACAGGAATTATTTCAGGGACGTTTTATTGCTTTTGTGATACAGGAGGTCAGACTAGATGATTACAGTGGCCCCTTCAGGCCTTAGCTCAGTGGTTTGAGCATTGACCTGCTAAACCCAGGGTTGTGAGCTCGATACTTAGGGATCTAGGGCAAAAATCAGTACTTGGTCCTGCTAGTTAAGGCAGGGGGCTAGACTCAATGACTTTTCAGTGTCCCTTCCAGTTCTATGAGATAGGTGTGTGTGTATATATATTATTTTATATAGGGGCAAAAATATATTTGTTTCCATTATACCAGACTGTTAACCAAAGTCCTGCCCCAGGATACAGACTGTCCTCTGAAAGATCATCTGCAAATCTGGGAGGTACATTATACTATCATACTAATAATGATAAAATGTTTAAACATAAAGATACTTTTAGTTTAAAATGTGGAAAGAAATTTGAAAGAATCAGATGAAACCTAAACATAACTATTCCACTGAGATTAGAAATAAGAGTAAATATCATTCTTTTCAACCTATTCTGCTGTAGCAGTATCCATCTCATGTGACTTAGAGTTTGAGATTCAACACTAAAAGCTCCTCACCAGCTTATAAAATAGAAAACCAAGATAAAGAGAGTATTGAAAATGCAAGGAGAGAAGGAGGTCAATGAGAAGCAATTCTTCATGACCCTAGTCTTAGTGTGTTCCACATACAACATGCAGTTAGGAGGCAAAATGGGTTTAAGGAAAAATAAAATGTGTTCACTTTGTTGGACCATTAGGAATGAAATAAAATACTAAAATTGTCAAATAAGTGTAGAAAACAACTCATTTTGCAAGCTATTCATCCTTAAAAATACTCCAGAGATTTTGGCAGTAGAAAGGTGTGACAGAATGTAATTTTGAAGTGAAGATAGGAAAGGTTTACTCTGCATCACCTGATATTTTGCCTTAGTTTAAGTTCAAGAACTAGATTTTTAAAATATTATTTTGCTTCCATAAGCATAGGTGCCGACTCTGGGGCTGGAGCACTCATGGAAAAAAATATTGTGGGTGCTCAGTACCCACCAACCACAGTTGTTCACCCTCCCTTGCTCATCAGCTAATGAGGGGCAGCACCACTGCCACCCAACAACTGCCACCCAACAGCTGCTGGGGGTGGGCGGTGCAGCCACCAAACAACTGATAGGGGGCAGCTCTGCTGTTTGGTGGCTCGAGGAGAGGTTTTGGGGAGGGCAGAGTGAAGCAGGCAGCAAGCCGGCAGGGTCCTCCGGGAGGGGGCGGAGTGGGGGCAGGAAGAGGCGGAGCAAGGTCGGGGGCTTGGGAAGGGGGCGAATCAGAGCAGGAAGAGGCAGAGCAAAAGCGGAGCCTTGGGGGAAGGGGCAGAGTGGGGTCTGGGCCTTGGAGCAGAGCAGGAGTGGAGCAACCCCAGGGAAAAGGAAAAGTCAGCATCTGTGACCATAAGGTATTTCTTTGTAATCCTTTTTGGCCAGACGAAGCAAGGTCTTAAATTCACCTCAATGGCATTTCTCTGTCTGTCTTCATATTGCATTCAGCAGTAAAATGGAATAAAGAAAGCAAGAGAGAGCGGGGAAAGGGAAAAGAAACAAGACATCAGCCAGTTGTTTGGAACTGGAGTTAGCAGACAAATAAAACACTGATTTTATTATATTTTTGTGAATAAAAACATTAAGTTCCACTTGCAATGAATCATGGACCCATTTTGTTTGTTATTCATGTGCAATCAAACATCTGTGGAATAGTATCTGTGGAAGTGTTCATGAGTCTCAAAAGTTTCATGAGTGATGACTTGTCCAAATATCCCTTCTCGAAGTGTGTTTGTGGATTGCTATTCAGTCGCCGAGGCTAGGTCGCAGAAATAAAACCATGTGACTTAGATGACCAGCAACACAACAGCAAACTAGCAAGTAGTCAGTGAACAATTCATAAACAACTCAGTGTTTGAAAATTATTCACCCAGACTATTCACTAAATATTTACAATAATCAACAGAACTGAGGAACATCAGGAACAGGTCACAAATGATTGACAGGTCAAGAAGAGGGTGGATTTGTAGCTAATATTTGGCTAGATTTTGACTCGTTCTAATACAGTCATATGAGGAGATAGGCCACCTGCCCTGTATAATTGTATTAGGGCTGCTCACAGTGCAGTTCCTGTGAGAAGTGTAGCCTCAGCATGGCTGCTGCTCCACCCTACAAGCAGGGCCGGTGCAACCATTTATGCAGACTAGGCGGTTGCTCAGGATGTCCCCTGGGTCAGGGCGCCGCCGCGGCA
Organism: Chelonoidis abingdonii; assembly: GCF_003597395.2. Taxonomy (NCBI): domain Eukaryota; kingdom Metazoa; phylum Chordata; order Testudines; family Testudinidae; genus Chelonoidis; species Chelonoidis abingdonii. The sequence goes on along the minus strand of NC_133771.1, from coordinate 34,988,265 downwards.
GCCGGCAGCCCAGGGTGGCCCCTGGGTCAGGGGGCCGCCGGAGGGGGCGGCAGGCAGCTCCCATGGAGCTGCTGCAGTGGTGTCTGCGGGCGGTTCGCTGGTCCGCGGCTCGGATGAAGCTGCCGCAGTCGTGCCTGCGGATGGTCGGCTGCTCGCGCGGCTCTGGTGGACTGCCCGGAGGCACCACTGCGGCAGCTCCACCAGAGCCGCGGGACCAGCGCACGGGGTGGCGAAATTGCCATCTGCCTAGGGCGCTCAAAACCCTAGCGCCGGTCCTGCCTATAAGCAAATAGTTGGGTTGGGGCAGGGAGTGGGCAGAACTTTTGTTCCATTCTCTTGGATATCCTGGCAGGGTACAAAAAGGAGAAGAGGAGAAATTGTGACTCTGAGTCATAATCCCTTCATAAAAACAACAAGGAGTCCAGTGGCACCTTAAAGACTAACAGATTTATTTGGGCATAAGCTTTCATGGGCATAAGCTTTCAACTCGTTCTGTCAATCTGTTCTTCACTTCCCTGGGTGGGTATTGCATTCTTAAAACTACATCTGAAGAAGTGAGATTTTTTTACCCAGGAAAGCTTATGCCCATGAAAGCTTATGCCATGCAGAGCTGATCTCAGCAGCTGTGTGTGAAGTTGCAGTAGGGTGTGTCCCTATCTGTGTGTAGGCTGGTGAAAGAGCAAGCTTGGAGAGCTGGGCAACTTGTCACAGCACCACACTGCGAAAGGGAGCCCAGGCTGGTGGGTCAGGCAGGCTCAGTGGTGCCCCAGTTCCAAGTGGCACCCCCGGGGGGAACCCGTCACAGCCTGATCCTCCTGCCAGGCTGGTGGGCTTTGTAGCTCATGAGTCACATATCAGGGAAACTGAATAACTCTGCCTTCCCACTGAGGCTTTAGCACAAATTGTTCTGGATCAGCAGTGGCCATTACAACCATCTTATCACCTTCTTCGCCCTAGTGGGAGAAAATTAAACCATCCAGAGGATAACATAACCAGTTGCAATAAGCAGCTTGAGCTACCAAAAAAAAAAAAAAAGATCATGCCACGCCAACTTGATTGAAATATTAATAGATGAAGACAGTGTTGTAAACTTTTATACAGTTGGATTTTTAGTAAATCTTTTGATACAATAGCTTGTGAAATTTTACATTCAGCATTAATTCAGCTTAGTTTAGATATGAACACTGTCACTTGACTGAAAACAGACTGTAAGGTAATAAACAAAGGACACCGATAAACAATAACAGTGTATTAAGTTGGGAGATGTTGGAGTTATGTCTTGTCTTATTTAACAGCTTCATGTATGTTATTGGAATTCTCCTATTTTGTCAGGGATGTACATGTGGAACACAGGTGGCAGGAAAATGGTCTAGCAAAAAAGGCACTGCACCTCAGGAGACATGGCTTCAGTTCCCAGCTCAGCCACTGACTTCCCGAGAGACATTGGGCCTGTCACTTAATATAGTCTGTGCATCAATTCTCTGTCTACAAAAATAGAGGAAGTAATTCCCAATCTCACAGGTCTGTTGGGAGCGTAGAATCCATTGATGATTGTGGGGCAATCCATCATTATAGTGATAGGAGCCATAGGTACCTAGATAGATAGTGGTCTTTTTTACAGGACTGGGAGCCAGGAAGCCTTGAGTTCTAGTCCTGGCACTATCACTGAATTACTGTATGGCCTTGCCAATTTTTGAACATTTCTGGGGGACTAATACTCCACAGCCCCGAACCGGAGGTAGTCAGTCACCAGGGCATACGCACCAAGGTGCATGTAAAGCACTACCATTTCACACTCACTTTACAGAAGTGTAAATGGCTCAAGGCACTGAAGAATTATTCCTTGGGTCTCAATTTCCTCATCTGTAAAATGAAAGTATTAAACCTCATCTACCTACCTCAGAGAATGATGTGAGAACTAATATATTAATGACTGTAAATCACTATGAGATCCTCAGTAGGAGGTACAATTATTTCTAATGGGAAAAGTGCATTTTTCCCATTCTTCTCATAATTCCCAAATGGCTGAACTCTTAAACTTTTCAAAAAATTCAGCCAGAGTTGAAACCTATGGAAAGTTATAAGTGACTGAAAAGCAGCAGGTTAAAAATAATGGTATTTTTATACAGGTGGAAATCTTTCCCCACAAAAACCTGCTTTTGCTGAAAAATGACAATTTCTCTCCAGAAATGATAACTTTCTACCATAGGCAAATTCATAAAATTCCAGGCCTGAGATTGCTGCCCAGAAAAGCTGTGTTTGTAACTGATTAGATATGACCAAACTTTATTGTGTATCGAATTTGTGAATGTTCATGAAAATACCAGTGTTCACACATCTATTGTAAAATCAAAGCTAGTAATGCCTTCAACTCTAGGGCCCTGATTCAGCCAGGTAGATATTTAGACACATGCCTAACTTTAAGTACTTCAACGCAATCAAATGTATAAACATCTTTCTGAGTCAGGACCTAGAATCAGTGCTCCTGTGAAGTTCTGGCATTCTTTGTGTGCTGATGGTATTTCGTTATCCTTGACAGTTAGTAATGCCAGATACACCTGCTTCGAACTGCTTAACACTTCAGTTAAGAAATCAGATATAGTTGTTCTTAGAGATAAAATTACAGGACCTGAAGCTGTGGAGAGCTGAGTAAATTCCATTTTGCACACAGAAGCTGTGACGCTTGTCCTGGGAGAGTTTATTCTGTTTTGCACATAGAGATGAAATTCCTATTGGTTTAAATCTTTTCTACAACATTAGCAACGAGGTATGTGATAACCGGCAACCAAGGTCCCATTTATCAGGCTATCCACTCTGACAACGAGGTTAGGTTAATCATTAAAACTTTGCTTCTCTCTCTCTCCAGGTCTCCTGAGCTTCATTTCATGCTGTAGACAGATGGCACTGAAGAAATTCAGGTGCTGCTTGATGAGATTTGGGGTTTTTTTTAATGTGGTTTCTAGAATTTTTCAAATAGATTAAGTCCAATTGTAAATCATTCTTGTTCCCTGCACTGTGTTCTTTATTGGCCCCTAATGCTTACACAGAAGAATTGATCCTTCAAAAGTAATCACACTTCATGAGGGGAAGTTAGTCTTTTGTCCTTAGAATGCCAGGCACCATCTGCTATAATGGCGTGTCAAAAAGGAAACGAACAGTCAGATGTTGTAACTGGTTAGTTATCAAGTGAAACCTAGTTTAGTTTTTCTGATTAGCATATAATTAAAGTCATCTACCAAATCTATATTATTCTCACTGGATTCTCTCGCTCTTTTTTTAAATCAAGGGTGAGACACATAGCATTATTGCACTTGAGACATGGCCACAGATATTTTGAGTGAAGAACAACCTAGAATAGCTTAATTTCACTACCATTCTTTATTTCTTTTTCTCTCCATTAGCAAATGATCACTTCTGTAGCTCCATCCTCAAATTTATGTGACGTTGTATTAAAGATAGAGGAAATACAATACAGTGTCTCTTCTGTTACCCATCATATGGTGACTGGCCTCTGTTTTCAGTCACACAGACTAGAAATTGGAAATTCAGTGTCCTTGTAATGGGGTTTACAATCCCCACCCTGGACAACAAGGGGATAAGAAGCTGCTCTGGGCTCAGCCAGCTGCACCCTGCCATACTCACAAGACATGCACAGGCTGGAGGAGGAGTTCAAAGGGAAGCAGAACAAACCTTCAATCCTCAGCTCCTGAGAAAAGGGCTGAGGGAAGGCAGGATCTTTCCAACAACCACTGCCTTACTCTCTGAGGAAGAGAGTGTCTGATTCCATATGCCCTGAGAAGGAGGCATTCTCCCCCCAGAAGGGGAGTGACTTGGCAGTTACTTGGCTGGAGGGCCAAGTCACAGGAAGAGGCAGGTTATTGCAGAGGCAGAGCAGCCAGAGCTGCAGACACCAGGTGAGCAGAGAGCTGTCATGCCATCCCTTGCCTGAGAAGGTGCCAAGTAGTGAGTTGACCCTTTACAGTCCTATAGATACATGTTCTTTCCTTAAATTTCAAGCTCTTCTCATGAGCTCTTGTCACAGATTAATCCTGCTGTTGCTTTTCAGTCTATCACAATACAGTTATTTATACCGAATGGTGCAAATGGAGTATGTTTTAGAAGGATAGGTACAACCGGAACTGTAAACTCATTCAGGGTCGAAAACATCAAAATAAAAAAACTAACCCATTATTGTAGGTAAAAAAATAAGAGTGAGGATAAACAAATATTATTTACAGATTAAAGGCAGTCTTTAAAAAAAATGGGAAAAACAAGAAAAAATGAGCTGAAGGATTTTATGGCAAAATCGATTCTGGCCACATTGATCATCCACTGATTTCATTTGAGCTGAGATTTCATACTTCAAGATCTATCAGGCCTCATACAATGGGATTTTAGTCAACAGCGCAATTGCTTGACTGCATAAAAATTACCTTTCTTATTTGGTAGCATTTCACTTCAAATTAGCGTACCCAAAGGCAGGGCAACAGAAAAATCAGGCCCCTGGTACAGATAGAGTGCACGATGCAGCATCATTTTCCACCACTGGAGTGTACACTGATTCATTTGTAGTGGTGCATCATAGTTTCAAACTAAAGTAATTGTACTCTTCCAAACCTCACTGCACCAGTACAATCTATTTCTAATGGGGGTTTGCACTGGAGCAAGTACACTGGCATAGTTATACTGAAATCCTACTGTAGACAAGACCTCAGTATAATGGATCACTGTCAGAAAGTTTCAGAATTATTTTCTGTTTGATTTAATGCGCCAAAAAATACTAAGTGCTAGTCAGTATAATTATTTCAGTTTACACAGTGTAGAGCCTTGGTACCAGCTTCTGCAATTTTAACTCCAGGATATCAGTTTATATAGTGTAGGGCTTAAATCTAGGATTCCACTTTGTGCAGCATATATTTTAACTCCAGGATATCAGTTTATATAGCGAGGAGTTTAGCTACAGGGTAGAGACAAATTTTAGAGTTGAAACTGACAGTTTTGATATTGCTCAATTTGATAGTGGTTTTACCTATTTACTTTTTATTATTTTAGCCTGTTTGGGTTCTTGTTTCTTCTTTAGGCAACCTGCAAAATGTATTATAGTTTTATTTTGTAACAGTGACATGAAGGGATAAAAGTTTAATATTTATGCTCTTTTTGGCTTTCTTATAAAGGAGACTTCCACCCGCCCTCGCCTTCCGAAGTATTTTTTCTACTTGCTTTATGTATTTTAAACTGGAGAAGTTCTATCAATAATAGCGCTACTGAAATTATGAAATAGCAAATTACTTCTGTTGAAAGTGACTATAAAGGAGACCTTCACATCAGAAATATTGGTTCTTTGGGGTTTCACCTGATTTATCCCAGTTTTACAGATGCAAGAGGTTTTGACGTTTGGAATAAGAAATTTGCATTATGCCTCCTCTTACCCAGCCCCTAAATGATCCAGTCCTATTGGACCCACTTTATTTCAGACTTTTTTCACTTCTTAGTCCCTGGTTCAAATATTGCCTAAGACCGCCAATGTTACAGCTGTGCTGGGGGCAGCCAAACCTAATAGACAGCACCAGAGTCCCGAGTAATGAGACAGAAGTCAAGAGCTGGCTGGGTAAAGATACCAGGAGGTCAGAAGCAGGAGACAAACTAGAGATCAGAACTATGAGTCAGGCTGGATTATGATACCTGGTGTCAGAAGCAGGAAAGAAACTGGAGATCTGAACCACAACTCAGATGTCAGGAAATCAAGCCAGAAAAGCTCCAGAGCCCAGTTGTCCAGACAGCTTCCTGTTCCTGCTTCTGGCTTAACTAGGACTATAAGGCCAATCAGCTGCTCTGGAATTGGACCTTGGGGTGGAGCCTCACATTGGAGTTGGACTTCATAGGTCCCAGGTAAGCAGCTGTCAGCAGGCTGCCAGCTGGAGAGGCGGTGTAGGGGCACTCCTATGAACCTGGCAGATCTGCGATTGAGACCTGTGTTTCATGATATTAAAATTGGTAGCTGTTCTGTACCATTCCCTGAGAAATAAGTTTCAGCCCAGCAAGTAGCTTTCTGTATCCCAGAAACTCAACCATCAATAATAGCTGTTAGCACCTTGGTTGGTAATCTCAGCAGAGAGGCCAAGGACTGAACCTGGCAGCTGAACTGCCCTCTTCACCCTGAAGGTGCTCCCTAGTGGAGCAGAGTAACAAAGCCATGAGCAGTACAATAACACTAACCACATGCTTTGTAACTAGATGGAGAATTTCAGTCATTGATGCTTCCTGTTGGATATTTTTATGAACACTAAATACACTTAGAAACTACAGAGCTGGAGAAGTAAAAGCATGATTATTCCACTAGGATTTCAAAAAAATTCAGAGTTAAACTACCTCCTTTTATAGCGCCACCCTCTACTCATAGAAGTGAGAGTGGTGTAGCTAAAATCTCATCACTACTCTGACAGTAGGTCATAAACTGTGCACTGATTTAGGCAGCAATTGTAGTTACATCAGTGATGGCTTTGGCCTTCTGCAATGGCTCTTGTTCATATTAAAGTAATGATGTGTTAAGATTCTTCATGATACTGGGGGTGTTTTTTACGTTCACTATTCCTCCTGTGTTTACATGTGTAGGGAGGACAGTCGGGTTTTCAGGACTCATCCTTGCTATCTGTCTGTGACACATACAATTTGCTACCAAGTAAAACTCCCGTCTGATGGGATTATAAATTAGCTCCTGTCGTAGTATTAATCCTCGATTTGAACATTAGAGTTCAAATATAAGGTACTCGCATGAAGTCCTCTAAGCTTAATCTCTAGCTTAGATCTGATAGGCTGCCACCAGGTCAGGAATTGATAGGGCCTGACCCCCCTTTCCTCTCTCTGGTGTCCCCAACCCTCCCCTGGGGGGACCTCCAGATAACCTGTTTCTCTGCTTCCCAAGAGATAAGCGTTCTTCCCTCAGGACAATTGAGATGCAAAATACCAACAGCTTGGCTTTGCCTTTCCCTGTGCCTGCCTTCCCATGAGGGGGACAGATACCTGATACAGAGGTTTCAATTTCTCTGCCTTACTAGAAAAAGAAACTTCCACAAGTTTTGAAAAAAGAAAGCTTTATATAGAAAAAGAGACAATACAGACTAATGACTTGCATAAACATTTATACAGGCTCCTACTTAAGAAAATCTGAATAACCCAGTCTGATTTAAAAAATAGCCAATTTAAATAGACCAGCAATCACACACAGTAAGTACAAAGCAAAGCATATCATAGCCAATCTTACTTTGTTCCCGTTTTGTACTCACTGCCCCTTAGTAGAATGAGAAGAAGATTGGAATCAGCAAGATAGCTTGTCCCTCACCATCGAGGAAGCAACAAAGACCCAGCAATCCACATCTGTAAATACAACACAAAGCTCCTCATAGCCGAATTACTTTGTTTCCCTTTGTACTCACAGACTTTTGGTAGAATATTTGAGATAAGATGGAGTTAGAAGAAAAGTTGTTTACTCATAGCCGAGGAAACAACAAAGACCCCGAGTATACAAATTCCCGCCCCTGACTTTAAACAATCCAGTTCTCTGATTGGTCCTCTGGTCAGGTGTTTGTTTCTCTTTCCAGGTAAAAGAAACTTAACCCTTACCTTACCTATCTACTTATGACAGCTCCTTCCTTTGCAGGAAGATGGCTAGAAAGCAGTACTGGAAAATGCAACTGCATTTCTAGACTAGTGGCTTGTATAGAGGTTTCAAACATGTTAAACATCCATTGTTTGGTAAATGTGCTAGTCCTAATCCCTCAGATGTTCCTAAACCCCCAGCTGCTCTTTTGACTGACAGATCACATGACTCACATTCAGACAGACAGCAGCTCACATGGAAAGAATAAATTGACTGTTTGTCAGATGTTATCCACTCCTACTGGATCAATGGTAGCAAATTTATAAATTCAAATCTGTACAAAGCTCTTTTTAAAACAAGAAAATACTTTTAATCTAAATTAAAATTCGGTTTTGTTTTGTTTTTTAAATATCAATTCTATCTTCTGCTTGGAGCAAGGTATAGGGGAAACTCAAAAAGGCTGGCCTAAGATTTTCAGAAATACCTATTAATAATGCAGGCCTTCATTTTAGGGTGACAATTGGGGCCTGATTTTCAGAGTCTGAGCACCTGCAATTCCCACTGTTTCACCTCTGAAAATCAGACCCAATGTATCTCTTAGGGATGACTGCTGAGAAAGGCATCTTTGGCAAATCTAGAGTCCTTAGATAATTTTGTTCCCTGGCAATCTGGTTTTAGGGCAGGATGTGGCACAGAGACTCCAGTAGTCTTGTTGGATGGCCGTATTCTCTGGCAATGGATGAAAATCAAGTGGCCCTGCTTATTTTTCCTGCCCAACCATCCATCAGCAATCTCTTACTGTGGCTCAGTGCAGATCCTAAAGGGGAGAGATGGAACTATTCTTGAGTGACTCCTTTTGTTTAAGGGAGGAAGCACACAGCAGCTTTAGGCAACTCTTCATCAGCCCCGAGGGCTCCGTCCTGTGCAGTAAAGTCCTATTTGGTCATCCCTACTCATTCAGCATGCGTGCAAGGGTGACTACGGCAATATGACCAAAGCTCAGTCTGGATAAGACTGAGCTCTGGTCTACACTATGGGGTTAGGTTGAATTTAGCCACATTAGGTCGATTTTAAAATGAATGCATCTTCACAACCAACTTTGTTCTGTTGACCTAAAGAGCTCTTAAATCGACTTTTGTACTCCTCCCCGGTGAGGGGAGTAGCGCTAAAATTGACCTTGCTGGATTGAATTCACGGTAGTGCGGACGCAATTCAAGAGTATTGGCCTCCGGGAGCTATACCAGAGTGCTCTAATGTGACCACTCTGGACAGCACTTTGAACACACTCGCTAGGTACACAGGAAAAGCCCCAGGAAATTTTGAATTTAATTTCCTGTTTGGTCAGCGTGGTGAGCTCAGCAGCACAGGTGACCATGCAGTCCTTCTAGAATTGCAAACAAGCTCCAGCATGGGCTGAAAGGGAGACACTGGATCTGATTGTTGTATGGGGAGAAGAAACTGTGCAGGCCAAACTCCGATCAAAAAGAAGAAATGCTAATATATATGCCAAAATCACACAGAGCATGGTGGACAAAGGTTACCACAGGGACACACAGCAGTGCTGCATGAAGGTTAAGGAGCTCAGGCAAGCCTTCCAAAAGACAAAGGAGGCAAATGGTTGTTCCGGGTCAGAGCCCCATACATGCCGCTTCTATGATCAGCTGTGTGGCATTCGAGGGCGGGGGAACCCTACCACTACCCTACCACTGTCCATGGACACTTGCAAGGGGGGAGTCTCATGCAACAAGGAGCAGGATTTTGTGGTGGAGGAAGAGGAGGAGGAGGTGAATGCACAGCAGGCAAGCAGTTCTTCCCGGCAGTCAGGAACCAATACCCTCCCAAGGCAGAATCCCCGACTCTGAAGCTGGAGAAGGCACCTCTGGTGAGTGCACATTTGTAACTACAGTACAGGGTTTAAAAGCAATAATGTTTAATGTTTGATTTTCCCTGAAGAATGGGGATGCATTCTTGGCCAGTACAGCTACTGGAAAATCTATTAACATGTCTGGAGATGGAGCGGGAATCCTCCAGGGACATCTCCATGAAGCTCTCCTGCAGATACTCTGAAAGCCTTTGCAGAAGGTTTCTGGGGAGGACTGCCTTATTTCGTCCTCCACGGTAGGACACTTTATGACGCCAAGCCAGTAGCAAGTAGTCTGGAATCATTGCAGCACAAAGCATGGCAGCAAATAGCCCTGGGTTTTGGTTGAATTCAAACAACATTCGGTCTATATCTTTCTGTGTTAGCCGCAGAAGAGTGATATCATTCGTAGTCACCTGGTTGAAATAGGGGAGTTTTTGTAAGGGAACAGCAAAAGGACCCCGTTCATGCTGGGCTGTTTGTGCTTGGCTAAAAGGGATCATCCCAGAGAATAGCCATGCGGCGGGTGGGAGGGGTGAAGGGATCATCTCAGAGAATAGCCACGCGGTGGGGGAAGGGGTGAAGGGCTCATCCCAGAAAATAGCCATGCGGTGGAGTGACGGGAGGTGTGTGCTGCACATCCATCCAAAAACTGCAGCCCCTCCTTTTAAATGTGAAACCCAACCCATTGCTTGCTATGAGAAAGAAGGGTGCTGCAGTTTGAAACCATTCCCACATGTTATGAAGGCATTAGAAGCCAACTCTGCATACCCATTGGCTTACCATGGCTGCCTGGAAACCAAATTCTGTTGCCCAGCTGTGTGTGATGTGTCACCATACTGGCAGGCGCCCAATATAAAAGACAAAATGTGACCTTGTACCTAAAGTACATGTGCTGTCTGCTGTGAATTGCTTGATTCACTGTGAAAGAGTCTCCCTTTTGTTCTCAAAAATGTATCATCTTAAATTTTACTTTCCCTTTTTATCCCCCCGCAGGTGAAAATGTTTCTATGCTCCACCCATCATCTCCATCCCTGAGGCTATCGCAGATTAGAAGGCAAAAAAAACGCACTCACGATGACATGTTTTCTGAGCTCATGCAGTCCTTCCACACTGATAGGGCACAGCTTAATGCATGGAAGCATTCAGTGGTAGAGGCCAGAAAAGCATTAAGTGAGTGCGATAAGCAGAGGCAGGATGCAGTGCAGAGGCTAATGGAGGAGCAAATGAACATGATGAGGCATCTGATGGAGCTGCAGGAAAATCAACAAGAGCACAGACATCTCCCCTGCATCTATTGTACAACCGCCTGTCCTTCTCCCCAAGTTCCATATCCTTCTCACCCAGACTCCCAAGAATGCAGGGGATGGGAGGCTCCGGGCACCCAGCCACTTCACTTCAGAGGATGGCCCAAGCAACAGAAGGCTGTCAGTCAAACAGTTCCGCACATACTGCAGGATAATGTGCTAGATGTTTACAGTGCTCACAACAGCAGCAGTGAGCTGAGCGGGCTCCATGCTTGGTGTGCTATGGCATCTGCATGGGTAACCCAGGAAAAAAGGTACAAAATGATTGTCTGCCATTGCTTTCATGGAGGGAGGGAGGGAGAGAGGGAGGGGAGCCTGACTACATGTACCCAAAACCACTGGCGACAATGTTTTTGCCTCATCAGGCATTAAGAGCTTAACCCAGTATCCCAATGGGCAGCGGAGACTGCAGGGACTGTGGGATACCTACCCAAAGTACACGGCTCCATGAGTCAATGCTTGCCACTTTATTGAGGACGCACTCCGCTGACTTAATGTGCTTAGTGGGGACACACACAATCAACTGTATAAAACTGATTTCTAAAGATCGACTTCTATAAAATTGACTAATTTCGTAGTGTAGACTTACTCTGCATTTATGGTAGCAGGATGGGGGAAACAAATGGAGGAAAACACATCTTACTCCTTCAACTGATGGAAAATATCTCCCTCTTGTTAGTTAGGTGTGTATCCTGGGGGCTTGTTAGATTTTCACTTGCTCTGGAATGCCCCAGTAACAAGGCTGCTTGTACCATCTATCTGTGCTTAGCAAGAAGGTTGCACACTTTTCCCTTCAGTTGTGGTCTTCTCCGCAATGATCTGTACCTCTGGTGCCTCCAGATCTGAGTACTGCAGTCTACTCTACACAAAGCTACATTTGAAAGTCATTTGGGAACTGTAGAACTGAAAAATGTATATATTTTTTGACTAATTGTGTTACTTGAAGGTAGGGTGACCAGATCTCCCAATTTTATAGGGACAGTCCCGATATTTGGGGCTTTGTCTTATATGGGCTCCTATTATCCACCACCCCCATACCAATTTTTCACACTCGCTATCTGGTCACCCTACCTGAAGGGACAAAATGGCACCTACGCCCAATGATCTGCCCCGATTTCTAATATCAGGGTTTGGCAATCTTCAGCACACGGCCCATCAGGGTTATCCTCTGGCGGGCCACGAGATATTTTGTTTACATTGACCATGCACAGGTGCAGCCCCCGCAGCACCCAGGGGCAACGGTTCGCCATTACCGGCCAATGAGAACTGCGGGAAGCGATGCGGGACGCAGGGACATACTTGCTGCCACTTCCTGCAGCTTCCATTGGCCAGGAACAGTGAACCATGGCCATCGGGAGCTGCGAGGGGCCGTGCCTGCGGACAGTCAACATAAACAAAATGTCTCGCGGCCTGCCAGCGGATTACCCTGATGGGCCATCTACCGAAGGTTGCCTACCCGTCTAATATGTTTACATGCTTCATTCAAGATTTTGATTTTTACTCATAAAGGTAGAGGCTGTCTCTCTGTTTATGCTATTCTGAGCAGCTGATGTCAGCACAGGATTTTCACCTAGCAGCCCCCGGCTTTACATGGAAGGGATCTGGGCACAGTGTATTTTCAGTGAGAAGCATGTGACTTGGAAATTCAGTACTCTGACGGAGCTCACACCTGCTGTCTTTCTGGGCAAGGATTTCCCCTCTAGCCCAGGCTTTTGAAGGGTGGATGAAGTAAAAGGGGTAATAGCGGGGGGTAAGGGGGTAGTGGTGGGGATATATTAGCCTGGATGAACAGAGGCTGTAGGGGTTTTTGATCTGACTGGTGCAGTGTGCAGTATTGAGTATATGTTTTTCCTGTAACTCTTTTTACATATGCCAAGAGCTTGTTAAACTTGTTTTTATAAATAGAAATAAATGCCTGATTCCTGCACAACCTACTCACCCCTCTGGTTGCTGATGCCACTGTGAGAATCTTAGGCCCAGACTGGAGCCTTGCATTTTCTGCTGATGGGCAAAGGCGTTTTCTAGTTAAGAAACAAAATGTAGCGCTGATTCTGGAAACATTTCAATTCCAGCTGAGCCCATCCACCTCCATTGCTAAACTGAATTTCTGCTTCCGAGATGCTTAAGTTCCCGCCATGGTTTGACTGTTGTTTGGCTTTAAACAATCCCCTGCCCTATTTTCTAATGTTACTCTTAGGATGCAGTCTGTTGTGCATACGAGGATAACTCCTCTGTGTGGGTGGTACTGGGCTCTGGTCTAACCTCAAATCAAAGTGGTTAGTTTCCTCAAGAGGAGCCAGACAATGGTTCGTTGAATACAAATATTTACTGACCAGCAGATGGCCTCAATGTGCTTTCCTTGCCATGTCCACTTTTCCAGCAGAGTACGGATATAACTGATATAATGTGTAGACCCTTAGCCCAGCATAGCTGTAAACTGGTCATGTGGTGATTTTCATTTTTGCTTCTGAATGACCTTTCAAATTCGAATCTGCCCCACTTTGAGACTCGTCAAATTACAGAATAATGTCTCTATTGCTGGGCTCCTGTCCCATGGCAAAGAGCTGGCTGCCACTGCTGTTGCTTCATGAGCTTTTTCCCACTGAAAGTCTCCAACCATGTCTACGCTACGGGGACTATAGAAGCATAGCTATGGCACTATGTAGCTATGCCAGCAGAATAACCCTGCAGTGTGTAGACAGCCTACATCAATGGAAGGTTTTTTTCCATTGTTGTTGGAACACCGCCTCCCTTAGCAACAGTAGCTAGGTTGATGGTAACATCCTTCCATTGACCTAGCTGTGTGTACCCCAGGGTTAGGTCAACATAGCTACAGTGCTCAGGGATATGGATTTTTCACAACCCTGAGTTCCATAGCTTTCTTGATCTAAATTTTAAGTGTAGGCTAGGCCCCTGTTTTGTGTCTCAGGGCTTCCTGTTTCCAGGGAAGGAGTAGATTTTTCAAACAGATTATTCTTTCCCCCAGTTCACTGATCTGCAGTTTGTCCACCCACTTAGCCTTCTAAATTGACCCAATACCCAAATGCTTCTGCTAAAATGGTCACCAGTGAAATAATTAGCACTGGTAATTATATATCATCATTATGCTTCAGAATCAACAGTGTATTGAAATGAATGAGCACACTTCACATCTCCCTTAAGTGCTAATCCCCCTGAGCAGATCCTTATTAAAGACCCAGGGACGAGCGGCACAAAGCTAGCATGGAAGTTTTAAGAATGCTTTTTACAGCTCAGTCCTACAAATTCTAGAATGCTCAGGGTATATAAGCTTAGTAGACTAATGTGAGAGAGTGGCTGATGGGCAGTTTACATTTAGATTGGCAGAATAAATATGCACAACCATTACATGTCAAAAGTGCAAGAAATTAGTCTGTTTTCCAATATGATTGAGAGATACATTCCATATGAAATTCTTTCTCTTTCAAGGATGATCTGATAGCAACTACTGTCTGTTTCTTTATAAGATTGCGTCCTTTTGGAGTGACGATTTTATATTAAAATAAACTACTATGGGTCAGACCCCCCCAGTGGATGTAATCAGTATAGTGTCATTGTTTTCAGTAGAACTACACTAACTTACACTACATCTAACCAAAATACAAATTTAAATACCCCTCCTTTTCTTCTCACTAGCAGCTTTCTTTACAAACTCATGTCTTTATTTCTGGATCTACAGTTGTAAAGGACTAAGATTTAGAAGTCATCCAAAAGTAGAATCAACCTATTATTAGACCCACAAAATTGTCACAGCAAAATGCCTCATGAAAATAAATAGAGATGTGGGCACTGTACCAGTCAGAGGTTTGTCAAATGGCAGAAAAGGAAAATGAGTGGGAGGCTTGAAGGGGACTGTGTTATTCTTATTGCTTCAGTCCTCTTTCTGCAGAGTGATGGAAACATATTTAGTTTTTATTCAGTCTTAGAGTCTGATCCTGCAACAGTCAGAAACATGAGCAAAACTTAGTATGTGAACAGTCTCACTGACTTCACTGGAGCTACTCACAGAGAGCCTGCAGAAATGAATACTAATAACTTAGTTCTGGATTAATTCAGTACACCTTTTATATTCCATTATCACAGCATTGAAGTGCTATTAATAACCATGAAGTAAGGAGGTATTATTCTCTTTTAACAGATGATGAAACTCATGTACTGAAAAATTAGGGGTCAGGTTTTTGATAGAACTTAGCACCCAGTGCACTGAGCTCCATTTATAATATGGCTATAAGTGCCACAATGGGAACTGCTAGGTGCTGGTACTTCTCAAAAACTGGCCCTTATTTAGATATGAAAGTGGGAGCTGAACTCTTTAGACATGCTCCCTCCAGTTTGTGGGTGCTGAACACTTGAAAATCTGGCCCCATGAGACTTCCTCCAGGTTACACAGGAACTCAGTGTCACAGACACGAATAGAATTCAGCTCTCCTGAGCCCAAGTCCAGTGCCATAATCACAAAACCGACCAGTGGTGAAGCCAGGTTTTGCCACTGATCCTTTCATTGGAGATGGGATGGGAAGTGAGCCTGCCTGACACGTACCTGGCAGCATGGCTCCTGTCCCAGAGGGCTGGGCCTGGCTTCCCACTCCAGGTATTGCAATCAGATGCACAGGGTGGCAGCACCATTCAGGTTTGTACCGGGCACCCCTCTGTCATGACAGAGTGTCAGCTGGGCCAAATTTGAGTGTGTGGCACTGCAAGATAGTGCACAAGGTCACAACCCCATGTGACCCTCTGTGCCAGCCCCACTGGACAGGAGCAGCCGCTACCAGGGAGTGCAAGGCAGGCTTGTTCTTTAGCCCTATGTGAAAATTCATGTCATACCCTTCCTTTTGTCAGTCGCATAGTATGCTAGAAAAAGGTGCCATACGTACACCTAAATGCCTGCTGGGGCGGGGGCAGTTGGCCCTGCCACCTTTCTATTACCTTTGTTGCTGAGACCGCTCTTCCTCTCTATTAGTGTATAAACTTGTTAGATATTAATTTGGGACGGGCAGTTCTTTATCCCATTAGCACGTTGACAGTGGCATTCCGAGTTGTCTTTCTCTAGGCACTGAGTGCAGATCAGTTAAGATCAGGGCTGTGCAATCCACACCAGCCTTCAGTGGTGTGCTTTGGTCATTTCCATTTTTATCGCTGTGTAAATACATTAAAGAGAAATACAGTTTATTCACTGTTATTTCAATTGCTGTCCTTATCTTTCCCTGCATGCTCAGCTTCTCTCTCTCTCCACCACATGCACGCTTTTGGATGTCATATCCTTTTCATTGCATCCCATCTATAATATATATTCCTGAGTTCTGCATATTTGTTAGGGGGAGGTAGTCTTTTAATGCAACATTTTTGTGTGTGATGACTTGTTGCATGATATTATCATGAAATAAAAATCATTATACTGCTCCTTACCTCCAGTCTTTGATAGCATTCAGATAATGTGTTGCATCCAAACAGGAATTGCTGAACTGTAGTTTTGAACACTAGATAGTCAAAGGGATATATCTTCTTCTGAAAGATTCCCATATTAAAAAATGAAGACTTTCCAGAGATCTGCTCTGACAAAAGCTGCCATATTTTAATATTAGTTGGATGAGATATCTGTTGTAACTGGTCTGGTGCCATGTAATTTGCAACATAATTTCACTGTCTGTTTATCTAGCTGTCCATCCATTCATATGTATATAAAGCAGTCAGAAAATCTGGTGACTGTTGATAGACCATAAATCAGCATCTGCTCTCAACAACATGAATACAAATGTGATTAAATTTGACACTCTGCCTATTTTTCAATTATCAGATTTCAGAATACTGTTCCTTTCTGCCCAACTTTCATAAAGAGTACCTTAGTTCCCTGTGTACCTGATGCCTGAAAACCCAGTCACTTATAAAAAATAAACAAATAAAGTTGTAATATTACTTTAGAAATGATTCCACAAACAAGTTATCAACTAACCAATAATTCTATAGAAAAATCTCTGAAAGACTTTATGATACTTGGGAAATTTTGTTCAGAATTCATTCATTCAGAATAATGTCTCACATGCCACAGAATGTAGCTAACGCCAGAATCCACACACATCACTGTCTTGGATTTGTGGAATTGCTTGTGGAACTTCTGCCTGAGGGTTAGAGATATGGGATATTTATACTCAACTTTGATCCCATTGAGAGTGTACAGATACCACAGTAGATAGATTCTATCCATAATATTACAAAACAGAGTATTAACATTGCACAGTGAAGCACACAGTCAGGAAATGCTACTGTGAAGTTTATCTCTGCAGCTGTAACTCTGCCCCATTGTGTGTCATGATTTAAATACATATTAACTGTTTTCCCCTGCAGAACCCTTTCCTCCCTTGGGATGCAGGTTGGATAGTGCATAATGAATGAGTCATTTGATCAAGATTTATTTTAATCTCAACTATTCAATCTATGGCTCCTCCAGCTCATTTACTATTCACCATCTAACAATGGGGTGCTGTTAAGGTTGCACAGGCAACCTTGACTTTGCCTTTCCTGATTTTTGAATACTTGTCTCTTTTTGTAACAGCAACATACTTGTCTGTATGTTTTTTAATGGCATTTCCAAAGGTTTGTAAATGAAAAATATAAAACAAAGTTATTCCATCACATGGACTGTTTGCTAGACAACAGGAGCAAGAGCTCCTCATTAAGTACATGATTTTGAACACTGATTGACACCTGGGCTACATTTTCAAAGGGTGGAACCTCCCTGTTTGTGGCCGCTATTTGCACCTGGAAATATGAACTGTAGAAACAATCAGAGTATTTGGAACTCTGACTTACTGATTTATACCTGCAGTTAGGTTTCTGCCTGCGTAGGTGCCTATAAGGTCTTCATTACTGTTGTACCTGAGTGCCTCACAATCATGTAATGGATTTTATGCTCACAGCGCCCCCCCTCCCCCATGAAGTAAGAAGGCATTTTCTCCATTTTGCAAATGGGAAACTGATACACAGTAACGTGGTGGCTCAGGTAGGAATTCAATCCACATATTCTGAGAACCAATCAGTGGTGCCAAAACTGGGGTGGGGGCAGGGGACCATGCCCCCACTTTTTAACATGGATCTAGTTTGTGGGGGAAGAGCTACACAGAACTCTGAGAGGTCATATACTGATTTCCCTCAACTTAGACTGTGGAAGACTGTGAGTAAAAACAATTGTTGCATGAGAGAAACTAGTGCACATCTGCAAACCAGATATTTTTAAACTCTTAAAACCTGACCAAATCAGCAAAAATTTTCATTAAACCACTGAAAAGCACACTTAGGGCTACAGACTATGGCCTCAATTCAGCAATAAACCTTTCTTCAGCAAAGTACGTGCTTAACTCTAAACATATGCTTAAAACCAGTTGATTTGATGCTTAAAAGCTTTACTGAATTGGAGCCTGCGTCCCTTCCAGAGTTTAAGTTTCTACCTAAATCTAAGGCAGTAGAGTTGTTAAACAATAAAGTAAAAAAGTATAATGTTAAAAGTTAATTTTTAGTTCTCTTCCTACTTGAAAAAGTCTGAACCATTTTGCTCAAACTTTCCAGAATCTTTTACTATCAATGTAAGATCACACACTCAAAAATTCCACCTGAAATGTGAATGATTGATCAAGTTATAAGTCACTGACATGACTCTGTAGAATGCAAGCTTAACTATAGCTCTCCCCAAGCACAGGGTTGCATGCATTCATTTGGCCGGCAGTCTTGAGAATACCACTCTTCTAATGGTTAACTGCCTCTGAAAAGGATTTATTTTTTACATTGCACATCCCAAGACATTCCGGGAGTTAACAGCATGACTCAGTTACTACCACCTAAAGAAAAGCCATGATTATCGAAACAGAAATGTCCATTCTCAGCCAATCCCTAAACACAAAAGACCTATAAAAATGTACAAGAAGGAGACATCGTCCTGCATTTAAATATTAAATTTAGAGTGAAAGCATCTTTTAAAAATGTAAGGCCTTTTTCTCAAGAAGACAGCGCTTGCGGGTAAGGATTTGGCTTTGCTCTGGCATTTCGAGTGTGAGAATATTTATGTGCTAAGAAAAACAGACAAAGCCACAAATTAGTTGCCTGGTCACTCACAGACATTAAAATGTACGCTTACATGCATTAACAACCTACACTTTTCTGCTCACTAAACATTGGCTCAAGGAAGCCTGCATCCATATGTCACAGTTATTGATTTACTTTTAAGCTCCAGATGATCTGTTAAATTGCAGAAGAAGTGTGGGAGGACAGATGGTGGGCTAACACTTCTTGTTGTTCTATATCTTTTATTCTGTATAAATCTATGCTTTCATTTGTAATGGTTATCTCAGAAATGCACTACCAGCTCTCCACTACTATTATAAAGTTCCAGGTAACCATATTTCCTATGGATTGTAAATTGATTATAATAGAATATTGCAGTTGCTAGCCACAATGAGGAGGATCAGGCTTTGTATGCTGCCTTTTGCCCTGTTTCCAGGAGGGAAGATTCACACACACACCCTTCTGAACTGTTGTAATTACTATTTGGTCTTGAAAATCTTATTCCAAAGGCAATCGTGGAGGGGGGAAGTTAACAAAAGGGACCAGCTAAGATATTTTGAGGTTGAGAGGTTTTGTGGGTTTGTGCACAAAAGAGGAGGATTGCCAGTCTTTGCAAGAGCATCATTTATTTAGTGAAAAGTGAAATTTTGCAGGTGATAAGGCATTAAGGTAGTATAGTGAAGAAGACCCAAGTTCTAGCACTGGTTCTGACACAGATTTCATATTAACCGTAGGTAAATTACTTACAGAACTTGTATCTGAATTTCAGTCTGCTTCATTATTTTTTATGAACCAGATCTTTCACATTTATTTATTTTTGTGTGTGTCTGTGTATGTTTTAGGCTTCCTTTAATGAACTGCCTGGTCACAAGCCCTGGGCCTCAGAGGAAAAATACAGAGGAGAGATGACTGTACATATTGTGCCTCAAAAAATCACTTTTGTTTTGAACCTGTACAGTTACTAACATCTACAAGGAACTGATTTAAGTCTCCCTTTGCTTCATGAGCCTTTTTTATTTCATGTGAAGTGTGTTTGCTCATTACACAGGATTTCCCAAGTGCTCACCACTGTATATTTTTACATTGTGCACTGTACTGTAATGTATAGGAAACATAGCACCATATAGTGTAACAGTAGAGCTCTAAATTTCAAGCCAGGTACATAAATCTGGTATGAGTCCTTACATACGGGGTTTGAAGACGGGTGAGAGAATGACCTTTGAAAGGGTCTGTTCATCCCTTGATCTGTTTTATGCTTAAACTGCAGATGGACTTTGTGAGGCGACTAGGCTGATAGCTGAAAAGGGATCTCTGCTTAACTTAGTAGTTTGTGCAACTAATACAGGGCTTCATTTTTAATACCTGTACAATAGGAGAACACTCATAATGGCAACTAATGTGTCATATATACCACAAGATAAATGGGAAAGGAAAATGGACCCAACTAGAAGAAAGAACAAAAACGTATTTAGTTTCTATGGTGAATCTTGGTATCACATATTAAAGTCAACTACCAAAAGTAGCAAAGTATGGAAGTTAAGTGCAGTAACCGATAAGTTCATCCAGGGCAGGTCTGGCCCCTCCTCCAGCAGCATAAGCAATACCTGGCATTGCAAGCTAGGGAGTAGCTCCATTCTCAGCTGGCACACAGTTTCAGCTCCCAGCACAGTCAAACTCCATCCCCTCAGAATCCCCAGCCATAACACCTGCAGCTTTCTCCCTGTGTCAGCCCACCAATCACCTGAATGAATGAGTTTGGTTCCCTCTCATCCCCTACTGCGCCACAACGAGGCAGGCTGGCCCCTTTTCCTTTCTTCAGTACTTCCGCTAGCTGTGTGAGGAGGTCACAGCCACCAGCTCCTGTGACTGCCACTGCCTTGTGGAAAGGTCCTTGCTGCCCACTGCTCTCACATCCATCTTCATTGCACTTACTGGGAAGCCAAAGATGTTGATTCCAGGGCTAGTGTAACTGCGAGGTGAACTAGGCGGCTGCCTAAGGAGCCAAGATTTGGGGATGCCAAAAAGCAGTGTCCGGCATCACAGGAGTCGGCTGAGCGGGGCAGGGCAAGGAGCGAGGCCTCCATAACAAACCCGCCCCCACAGTGAGAGGCACCATGCAGGACGGTCAGTGGCAGAGCAAGGAGGAGACAGCCAGCAGGGCGCAGTGACGAGCGTGGCCGAGGGATGGAGCCACTGGGGGAGGCAGGACTCGGTCCTGAGCTCAGGTGAGCTTCGCCATCCAGCATGCCACACCTGGGGCTGGACACAGCTGCCTCCTGGGGCGAGGGAAAGTGAAATTAAACCCTGCAGCACGATGGAGGGGAAAGTGCTGGCGCAGATGCTGCTTCGAAACACCAAACCCCCTCTCTCCGCCAGTGGCACTGTGTCAATTCTCACCTGCTCCCTGGGAGAGCCCAGCTCTGCCCTCCTTGCCCCTGGGTCCCTCCCCGGAGGGCAAAGTACTCAGAGCCTGGGAACATTTAGAGACCTTGCAAGCTGGGGACATTCTCAGCCTCCTCCTTGCTCATAGGTTTCCCTGGGCCAAAAGGGACCATTGTGATCATCTCCTCTGACCCCCTTGTATTAATTCTAATGAACAATGCCACATTATGCAGTATTCATTTTTGAAAGTTTATAATAAGTAATGCTCCAGGGGGAAGGGAGGAGGAGAGGGGGTTCAAGGTGGAAGTTTAGTCAAGGACACAAAATATCCTTGCACTGGCCCTGGGCAGGTCTTCTCTCTCCACACTGCTACCTAATGGGAAGGCTTTGATTTCCTGTTACTTTTTTCTGCAGTCAGTGCAGGTTCTGGAGAAGGCCACCCATCTCCTGCTCCGTGCCAGCAGATTGCTCCCCTTTCTGTCATTCTCGCTTACATTTATGGTCTTTTTTATCCCTAATGGTACCAGGAGCTCAGGTAGCAGTGAGCAGCTGTAGTTTATTGCTGATGATCCATAGCAGCTTTATTGGCTGGGTGTTGAGGCCGTGCCACTTTCCCTGCCAGATCCCACCCATTTTCTGAAATGTGTTTTCCAGATCATGCCCTGTCACAGAGTTGATGCTGCAGGTAGCTTGTACCACTGCCCACTTCATCACTGGGTGGATTTGCTATTACAGCAGGCCCTCTGGACAGTGACTCAAGCCCTGCAAAATGCACTGCAGGTGAATGAGGGGGGAAAACTCTGCATTTGAGCCCCAGTGTTCCCGTCATAATTATTTTAATACCTCTTCCTATTGTGCAAAAAAAAGCTTACAAATTTAAATAATTGGGAAAGGAGAGAAGGCACAGGAAACCAAAATGAAGGCCACAGAGCAGGCCTGGGGTCACAAGGTTCAATTAAAATTAATAAGCTGAGATACGCAATAGGAACTAAGTATAAGGCACTTGGTCTCATAGACCAGGATTCTCAGTTCATTCATTTTATTTGAAGCCAGTCTGATATGAAGGATCACCTGCACTTTCTTGTTCTCTTGCTGGTTTCCTTGTATTGGCTGAGAAAGGACACAAAAGTTCTTTCCTTCCATCTCTCTCTCTTTCCTTCCTCTCCTCTTTCCTCCCACAGAATGTTGGGGCTCTGAATTAAAGCAGATACCTTGTGAGTGTCTGATGCTGGGTTTGAATAAAGCGGTAGAAAGAAACTGTCATAATAAAGGACTTTGTTTTCTAATGGCATTTCCATTACAAACCTATTCTCATGGTCATTCATTAAACAGAGCTGCTGGCTGGCCCCCATGCAACGTCATGCCAACAGTGGGCAGCTGACCACCAGAATTCCTGTGCCAGGGCTCAGACTGGCTATGCTCATCATGACTACGAGCACCACGTAAAAAGCTGTACTGAATGACTGGTATATAACACATAACACTGTAGTTAAACAGCTCATAATAGTGTAACTTTCACTGGGTCTTATAGCATGATTTTTTAAAATCACAGCTAACAGGAAAACCAGCCACATCAGTAGTACCCTGATGCACATTCATGGGTGGCAAGTTTGTAGAAATTTTGATGGTGCCCCCACCTGCCTAAGGCTCTGGGGTTGGGGGAGGAGGTCTGGGGTACAGGTCCTGGGCTGGGGATTAGGGTGCAGGAGGGGTTCAGGGTGCAGGCTTTGGAATGGAGTTTGAGTGCTGGGTGCAGGCTCCGGGCTGGGGTAGGGGGTGGGTGTGCAGGAGGGGGTGAGGGGTGCAAGCTCTGGGCTGGAGGTGGGGGTATAGGAGGGGGCAAGGGGTGCAGGCTCTGGGAGGGAATTTGGGGTTGGGAAAGGGTGCAGAGGGAGGGGTGCAGGCTGTGGGAGGGAGTTTGGGGATAGGAAGGAATGCAGGGCTGGGGCAGAGGATTAGGGTGCAAGGGGCTGAGGGTTGGGGCTGAAGATGAGGGGTTCGTAATGCAGGAGGGGGCTCGGCTAGGGCAGAGGGTTGGGGTGTGGGGTGAGGGCTGTGGGGCTGAGGATGAGGGGTTCATGAGGCAGGATGGGGCTCAGGGCTAGGGCAGAGGGTTGGGGTGTGGGGTGAGGGCTGTGGGGCTGAGGATGAGGGGTTCATGAGGCAGGATGGGGCTCAGGGCTAGGGCAGAGGGTTGGGGTGTGGGGTGAGGGCTGTGGGGCTGAGGATGAGGGGTTCATGAGGCAGGAGGGGGCTCAGGGCTGGAGCAGAGGATTAGGGTGCAGCAGGATGAGGGTTGGGGCTGAGGATGAGGGGTTCATGATGCAGGAGGGGGCTCAGGGCTGGGACAGAGAATTAGGGTGCAAGGGGATGAGGGCTCTGGGTGAGGCTGGGGGATGAGGGGTTCATGCTGCGGGGGAGGGCTCAGGGCTGGGGCAGAGGATTAGAGTGCGGGAGGATGAGGGCTCTGGCTTGGGCTGAGGGATTTGGGGCATTGGAGAGGCTCAGGGCTAGGGCGGAAGGACAGGGTAAGGGCAGCCTGCCCTGCCATTAGGGAATGGGGGCGCTAGGACCCTGGGACAGCAGACAGCAGTTCTGCCAGGAGCCTCTCTGCATAGGAATATGCTACACTGGCAGCACAAGCAGGCACACACGGGAGAAGCTGCTTTCATTCAGGCAGGGATGCGGCGTGGGGGGTGAGATGCATAGGGGAGCGGGGGCCCTGAATATTCCTGGTGCCCAAGCACCACAAAAGTATATAACCTAACGCCTATGTGCGCATTATGCCACTACTGTACAACGATCAAAGTGGGGGGGCATTGGTAGGCCACATGTCCTGCCCACAATTCTCACCACTGCCAGTGAAAAAATATAGGTGAGAAAATATAGAAAAGGGGTAGGACAGATGAGAAATAGTTAGAGCACACTATGATTTCCCACCCTTTCGTCTTCAGCTTCAGCAATATCAATAGAGCATGTATGTAGCCATACTTCAGGGAAGGATGTAGTGAGAAAGATACCACCCTAAAAGAACAGTGGAAGGAATTCAGAGAAGTGCTACAAAAAATGGGTAAGGCATAAATCCGCACCCTACTACCCAGCTATTTGCATAGCACTGGAGACCTCTGCAGAAGAAAGAAAAGCTTCACTTCACCTAACCATGTCAGGGATTTCCCACCACTTTTCCCTTAGCTCAGCTCAGCTTAGTCCCACCCTCAAACCGTTTCTACATTCCCACACACAGGGAGCCCGCTCAGACGGGGCTCCATGAAGGGCTATGCACCCCCCCCCCCAAATCTCTTCTGCTGTTGCACAGCTGAATGGGTGCATTGCTGCTGTCTGAAAGTCTTCTTTCCATCCTTGCTAAATAGGAGCTAGGACTAATTCCTAAAGGGCTGCAGAGCTAGATTGAGGAAAGATTAAGTTTAAGATTAAAATAGTTAAATACATAACAGTTGACTAAGCAATGACTGGGGAACACCAAGGAGGGTGAGTAATCTAGCATGAGAGAAAAGAGTCTGACTAGGAGTAACAGGATGATTTTTTGTTGTTCAAATTAGAAAAATATGGGTATGTACCACATGCTTGACCTGAATAGGCTAATGTGGCCTGAAAGGCCAATTAACATATCAAGCTGCACCTGGAGGGGGAGCCAGGCTTAACTGATCCTGAAGCTAGTTAATATAAAGAAAATTTGTAATAGAAAGGTGCTGTGCCACAAAAAAGAAAGGCAGGCAGGCAGGGAGGGGCAGTGCCTCCTAACTGCAGGGAGAGAGTCTGCAGTTACTCTCTGGAGATGGAGAGATAGTGAGGAGAAAAGCCCTGGGATCCTGACCAGACTAGGAGAAGGTTAGGAATTAAAACTGGGCTCCTGAGGAAAGGAGAACCCATGGGCAAGGGTCCCTAAGAGAAGGGCAAGACTGGGGTAGGGCTTTGAAAAGGGAATTAAGTTTAGAAAGAGGGGCAAGGTTAGGAAAGCTGGGCTATGGAAGAAGGCCTGGATTAAAGTGGGATGGAATAAAAGAGTGGCTTGTAGGAAAGAGCTTGTATCCTGAGACTGTCCCTGAAGGGAAAGGGCAGCTGGGAAGAAATAGGCTCCTAATGGAGCCTCCCAGGAAGAAGCCCTGAGTGTCAGCGGCTCAGGAGCCAGTCCCAAGAAGCAGCCCTGGGAAGCAGTCCTCTGTGACAGAGTGAGGAGGTACTCTGTAGAGCCAGGAGTGGGGCAAAGAGCACTGAGGATTGAGTCTGGGAAGGATGGGAAAGTTTTTGTTCCTTTCAGTTGGGACATTATCATCCCAGAAAGGGTGGACAAAATTGTGACCTGGCCAGAGGACTAAGTTATGGGACCAGGGGAGCAACTATCAGCAAGGAGCACCAGATGAGGATAAAGTCACTATGGCTGCCTATAAGGAGGTGGTCCTGTGGTGAGTGAACTTTTCACAATAGGATAAATATTAAGAAGAATGTTTTGTAACTGGAGCAATGGGGGGTTGAGAAGGAGAGAGAGAAGTTCCTTCTCTAAAGATAGTAAAAGTAAGTCTGGACAAAGTACTGTGCACTGTTTAAAAAAAAAAACATTCCTGTATGTTGTGGAATAGAGGATATATCTATATTTATATTGTGAGCTCTCTGCTGGCATTAGCTCTGTGTGTCTGTATATCACCTACCATATGCTGGTCTTGATCTCAGCTGTGGCCTCTAAGTACTCTGGTATTACAAAGAATAATGATTTCTATGATCCATTGAAGTGATCCCATGAAGCTGAATCTACATTGTGTTTTAGATACTCCACCTCATTGTCTCAGAAATCGTTAAACACCAAAGCCACATCCTGATACCCTTACTCCTATTGGGCAGTACCTTACTCCACAAAATGTCCCATTGTCTTAAGTGGGAATACTTGTTCCTCCACTTTGAGCATAACCATTCCCTTCATTTGATCTTGTCCAGTCATTAAATTCCAGGCATTCTAGAATTACTCATTTGCTAAAATTCCATTTTCCCATTGGAAACCTGGCCTAATAAACTAATTCCTGCAGATGCCAGACTTCTGACCAGCCATCTGATACTTGTATCTTGCCAT
This sequence comes from Chelonoidis abingdonii, assembly GCF_003597395.2. Classification (NCBI taxonomy): domain Eukaryota; kingdom Metazoa; phylum Chordata; order Testudines; family Testudinidae; genus Chelonoidis; species Chelonoidis abingdonii. The sequence continues at coordinate 34,961,965 of NC_133771.1, read as the reverse complement.
GTGGTTAGCCCATATGAAACCACGTTAATAACAATAAAAATAAAGATGAATACGAAAAGTAGAATAGATAGTGTCAAACAGCTCAGCTAAGGTCGCTCTATATTCTCTACAAAGGCAAGTGAAATAGAGAGTTATATACTTCCCATGCAATCACAGATAAAAACATAAACAAATGTTCAGTTAAAAAATTGAACGTCGTTGAGTCTTTAATGACTCTTTCTATGAAACAGTCTGGTAAAGTTTTGTCCACTCAAATGGACATTTACAAGAAATAAAGCCAAAGGGTGAAATTCTCTGCTGAGGTATCTCTATTGAAGTCTTCAGGAATCTGCCCCAAAGTGTTAAAGCTGTCAAAGCAGCTGTGAAAACTTTCAGTGACTGACACTTACATAGTTCTCCAATCAATCCTCTCTCCCTCCTAGCCACTCCAACAAATGGACTGCGGATTGTTTATAAGCACTCTGCCTCCCACTTCCTGTAAGGGACAGGGCTGCAATGAGACTTGAGTTGGCCTTGGAAGTGGCACAGGGCTGCACAGCACCTGACGGCATTCACTGCCCTTCTAGCAGCAGACAGCAGAGTGCAACATGAGCTATAAAATGTAGCCTCTGCTGTCCAGTCAGAGAAGGGTGTAATAAGGGTCTGACTGACAAGAAAATGGACTTGATTTCCTAGTCCCAGCCAGATTGACACGAGTCAATACTCTGGCCACTTCAGTGGCTACTGTTACAGGAAGGCTGATGTTATCTGCCACAGGGGCACTAGCAGGAAGTATCCAATACACTAAAGAGACACAATGCAGGAAAGGGAAGGCTTTTTCTACTCTCCTTGCACAAAGACCAGGCACTAGCTTTCCTCTAATTTGCTGACACAGATACTCTGTTTTAGTAAAGTTCCATTCATTTCTATGAATTGCAATGTACAAATTGCAATTCCAGTTATAATAAATTTCTTATAGGGCAACAGTCTGCAGCTTGCATTTGTAGTTCATCCCTCTCTCTCGCTCTCTCTATCTAAACACTATAGACAAGGCAATCTTTTATCGGTTCTCTCAGCATGGAGTTTATTAGGTTTTGAATTCAGGTATGGGAATGTAAAGGTTGATTGGATTTCTTGAGCTTTCCATTTATAATGTGCAAAATAGTTTGGAAAGGAAAAACAATATAATATAATGCTGATCACACTGGAATTAGCTATATGCTTCCATTTACACACAAAATGCTCTATGCAAATCTGTAAATTACAAACAGTAAATTGCCTCAAATAAATAATTTTGCTAATACTAAATGACTAACAGTGAATTAGTTTTGTTTTCCCCACATAGCTGCATTTTCATATTGACTAGAGAGAGATTATGAGCTACATGCCAACTATTTATAGTTAGGGCTGCTTCTGTATTTAAGTGATGCATACTGTAAAATTCATGGGATTTAAAATGCTAGCAGTGTTCTGTCTCATGTAGGGGTGACAGACACCCTTAATTTGTAAGCATTAGCAAAATGAGATGCAGTTGCAGAAAATGTAATTGGATCATCTTTGTATTATATGTCAGCATGTCTAAGTACTGTTAAAGTATGCACAGTGCACACAACACAACCTGACAGCAATATAGTAGCTGGCTGTAGGCATGACAAATAATAGCAGACTTCACTTCCCATTGCATTTTTTTTCTTTCCTAGGCACTATTCATTAAATAAGAAAGCTCTAAGGATGCCTAGAAGTTTAATGGCTTAACAATCTTTGTTACATCAATATGTTCCATAATCGCAATTCCATTAGAAAAACACAGAAGACTGCTTTTGCTGTAAACCAGGGGAACCGTGGTCCCATCTTTTCTTATTGTCTTGTATCTTTTGTAACTTATGATATGACAAAATGGAAAAGACTGAGCTAGGCAGTTCATATTATTGAGACAATAAATAAGCTACCAACGGCAAACACATGTTATGTATTATTATTATTATGCATTTCTAAGGAACCCGTCAGCATAGTGTCTAGGCACCATTACATACTTTAAAAATGAAATAATCCATTCTTCAAGGGACAGAACATTCTCCTCCCCTGCCACATACACGTAAGCTGGTTATTTATATGAAGTTGCATCTAAACAACCTATTTCAGGAGCATCTTGAAGGGCCATTCTGCCAGCTTCACTGTTAGGGAACTGTGCATGAAGAGATGAGTCTTGAATCATGATTGGTATCAGCTCAAACTGTAGTAGTCAAGTCCACAGACAAAAGTGCTCCACAGAAGAACACTCTGCTGCTTAGAAGTTTGAACCTGGGTTCCATCAGCCATGTTGTATACATGGAACGTAGCTGCCTTGAAAAAGAGTGGAGGAAAACTTTGAGATTGTTTGATCCTAGCCTATTCAGGATTTGTTATGTAGAGGTGGTAGCTCTCCATAACTCCAGTTGCCATCACGGTCCATGGTAACTCCATCTTTTTAGCACCCCTACAAAAAAAAATCAAGCTATTTCTCTTACTTTCTGGTCCAGAAGAAAGAGACTGATTGTTATTGTTGTCCCTCACATGCAGGGCCGGCTCCAGGCCACAGCGCGCCAAGCGTGTGCTTGGGGATGCATGCCGTGGGGGGCGCTCTGCCAGTTGCCGGGAGGGCGGCAGGCGGCTCTGGTGGACCACAGACCAGGAGCTGCGGGACCAGCGAGAGCAGAGCGCCCCCCACGGCATGCCGCCGTGCTTGGGGCAGCAAAATGGCTAGAGCCGGGCCTGCCCACATGTAACAAGAAACATACATAGTATCCTGATGGGGATCCTAGCAGTGGCTGCATGCTAGATATTCCTAGCAGCAATAAGAAGTGTTTTAGAGGCAGTGTCAAGGAGAGCATATCTCATGTTAAGGCTACCAGTCTGAGGGAGCCATTCCAACCCACCATTTGGAGTAAAGCTGTATAAAAATGGTATTTTCTGTGATCTATAATTTTAAATTAACTATTTTTGTTTTGTTAAAAATCATCCATAGGATTTTAACTGAGTTTTACTTTTTGGGCTCCCTCCCACTCCCCGCCATTCTTTCCACTGGAGAAAGGGGGGTGGGAGAAGTGGAAAAGGAAGAAAATGGGGTACTGAAAAGCCAGAAACTGACAATTTCGGCCCACTAAAGAACTCTTAGTGTAAAGCTGACAAATGCAGCTCCTGCACCAGCCATTTCCCATCCCCCAGAGATAGAGGCATGGCAGAACTCTGCTCTGACTTGCCTATTTTCCACTAGCAGAGGATTCATTTAGGACCCCATGCCAGTGGCATAAATTAAGAGTACCTCAGATGTTTAAACTCTTGCTGGCCCCTCACCTATTGCACCAAATGAGCTAATGCACAGAATCTGGCCCTCCAAGTGTTTCCATTTTTGTCTTTTTTTTAAATCTTGGCTTCTCTTGTGTTCTTTTCTCCCTTTATCTACCTTCAGACTCCTCTTTTCTTGTCTCCTCCCAGCTTTTCCCCTGTTGCTTTTAAGCACAGGTATTAGAGATGGAAATGACCCATTCAGTCATCCAGATCACTGTCCTGCCAATGCAGGATTGGTCCCCTTCAGTATGTTCTCTGTTCAAGTTTTAAAATCCACTGTGCAAATTATTTAAGGGAAGTAGTAGACTTTCAAGAGAAGGACAAGATAATGGAGTGGGTCCTAGGGGACTCCTTTAATAAAGTATTAAAGTAGGGTAATTAATGGCAATTAGGATGGGGTCATGCAAAATAGATCCTGTCAAAGTAACTTGATATTCTATTTTGAGGAGATTATAAATTTGGTTGATAAAGATAATAGTGTTGATGTAGTATATTTACTCTTCCGTAAAGAGTTTGATGTGGTACCTCATGATGCTTTGATTAAAAATAACTAGACACATATACAATAAATATGGCACAAATTAACTGGATTAAAAGATGGCTAACTGATAGGTTTCAAAATGCAATATTAAATGGGGAATTATTGTTAAGCAGGTATGTTTCTAGTGGAGTCATTCAGGGATTGGTTCTTAGCCCTACATTATTTAAGATGTTTACCAATGACCGAGAAGAAAACAGAAGATCATCACTGATAAAGTCTGCAGATGAGACAAAAATTGGGAGAGTGGTAAATAATGAGGATGGGTCACTGATACAGAGTGGTCTGGATGGCTTGCTGTTGATACGGCTAAATGTATACATCTAGGAACAGAGAATGTAGGCTATGCTTACAGCAGTGGTTCTCAACCCACAGCCCAATCAGCACATAGCTGTGGCCCATATGACAGCCTCAGGGCCATACCGGGCCATATTATGTAGATGCAGCTCACATAACACACAGAGAGTTACATATGTGGCCCACAATGGTAAATAGGTTGAGAACAGCTGGCTGATTGGATAGGGGACTCAATTTTGGGAAGCAGTGACTGAAAAAGATTTAGGGTTTATAACTGATAATCGGCTGAACACAAGCTCCCAGTGTGACACCATGACTGTAAGGGCAATTATAATCTTTGCATGCATAAACAGGGAAATCTTGAGCTGGAATAGAGAAGTTTTTACCTCTGTATTTGGCACTGGTGTGACCACTGCTGAAATACTGTGTGTCCATTTGTGGTCTTTGTAATTCAAGAAGGATGTTGATAAATTGGAGAGGGTTCAGAGAAGTGGCACAAAAATGATTAAAAAATTAGAAGACGTGGGGAACAAATATTTAATAAGGGGATCTTCAATCTAGCAGAGAAAAGTCTAACAGGATCCAGCAGCTGGAAGTTGAAGCTTGGCAAATTCAGACTGGGTATAAGATGTCAGTTTTTAACAGTGAAGGTAATTAACCATTGGAACAATTTGCCAAGGTCATGGTAGATTCTCCATCACAGGTAAGTTTTTACATCAAGATTGTGTCTTTAAAATAAGATCTGCTCTAGAAATTATTTTGGTGAAGTTCAATGGCCTTTATTATAGAGGAGGTCTGACTAGATGATCACAATGGTCCCTTCTGGAGATGTGGTCTGGAGGATAGTGGACTGGCACTCAGACCATTGTTCTATTCCTGGGTCTGTCACTAACCTGCTTTTTGTCCTTAGGCAAGTCACTTTGCCTATTGCCCTCCCAACTTGCATCTGTTTAGTTACTTTAGATTGTAAACATTCTGGACCAGGGATTGTCTCTCACTATGAAGTGTGTGTGCAAAGTCTGTCACAATGAATCCCTGATCGAGGCAGAGGCCCTTTGGTGACTCAGTAATACAAATCATAATTACAGGAGACATTTGTCTTAGAGATGCTTCATGCGAAATACCAGAAGAACCACTCTTTCTCCTACCTTATTAATATGTAACATACAAATGCTGTTCACCGCTACCATTCAATAAAATAAATGCATGTATGAAAGCAGTGTGCTGCATTTTAGATGTCCAAAGGACAGGATATATGTGCAGAGAGCACAGTTGTGGTGCAATGGACAAGATATAGAAAATAATTCAAGAAACTTTATGCTCAGATCAGATTTTATTTATGAGCATAACGGTTTGAGAGAGCCCAAAACCGTTTGTCAACAGAATCTCTTTTCAGAAGATGCAGAAAATTACACTAACTGAAATATGCATTTTGTTATAACTCAAAATAGATTTTCTAAGGGAAAATAGGAGAGGTATAGTAGAACATAGCCAGTATTTTGTTTCATACTTTAAGAGCACACAATGCCTACAGCTGACACATTTAATTTTTTGGGTGCTTGTCAGATAATTCCAAGCCTTCCACAGGTCAGTCAGTGGTTATAAGCCTTGTCATAGAAGGAAGTTCCACAAACACTGGGGATCTGGGTTTTTATTTAGTTATTTTTATTTCAGATGCCTCCAAAAGACTTTTACATTCTGATGATACATAATTAAATATTTATATGTAAAGCACTCACAGCAGAAAGTTATCAACCAGACTATTATATTCTATACAGCTTTAGTATGCAAGCCCCAAACCAGGCTACTTAACACTATTAGAGAATTCATTAGAATCCTGTACATTGATCTCTTTCTGCCTGTTGAGTCTCTCCTATGGTGGCTATCTTTTTTTGTACCCATCACCACAGAATCTAAGAGTTATTTTCTCCCAGCTACAATACATACACATTGCAAGAAATACTTTTACTCCACATAAAAAGATAAAAACTCAGCAGAGACACTTTTAAAAAAAAGATTATATAATAACAAATATATTGATAAAACCTCCCAGAGGCTGAGAAGCTCTCCCCATAGAGCAGTGGTTCTCAACCTGCTTCCTGCGGGCCGCTTGCAGCCCAGTCAGCACAGATTGTGGCCCACGTGACATTCTCAGGTAGTACTGGATGCAGCCCACATTGGTAAATAGTTTGAGAACCACTGCCATAGAGTAATTGATATTGTCCCCACAGTAAATAGTAGTCTTGGGTTAAAATAAACTTAAAACACTAACAAAATGGCTTTGTGACCAGTAAGCCAGGATTTTTGCTAATTTACCTCCTAAAAGCAATAAAGGCTCTATAAAATAGCTATCTATACAATGTTTACATCAATGATAGACAAACATTAAAAACTAGAGCTAGCTGGAAATTGGAATTACCATCCTATGGGAACTCTGAAATTTCCAAAAGTCTAATTGAGATTTTTGTCTTGATCTTTTCAAAATGTTTCCAAGGTTCCCTGAAGTGCCTGCAACCTAATGGGGAGCTGCACAGCATGGGGAACCAGCAAGCTTGGGGTGCTGGGAGTCTCAGGGCTTCTGGAGCCAGGAGAATGGGAGCCATAGGAGTTCCAACTCTGGGACAGTGTCAGGGACCCTGTGATCCCCAGCTGTGGGGCAGTCCATCTAGCAAGCAGTCCCAGAGCAGAGGAGCCTGGGAGCCCCAACTCCAAGGCAACCCCCCTGGTGAGCTGCCAAGAAGCCTGGGACTATAGGATGAACTGCAATCCTGGCAGGTGGGCCTGCCAAGGAACGGCATGACTGGAAGCTTGAGAGCCAGAGCTTCCAGGCTTCTGGCTCACCATCAGCCAGATGGGCAAACTGGCAGGGAACCCTGCCTGGTTTCCATCAGGATTCTGCTGAAATCAACATGGGCCTGTGAAGCATTCTGACTTTTAACAGAGCAGCATTTTCTGAAGGGAAAACATTCAGTCAGAAAGTTTCTAGTCAAAAGTATTAAAAACACTTTTAAAGAAATACCGAGAACATGGAGAGTGGCCAATTTATAAACAGTCACAATTCAGCTTTATTATTTGTATTGCGGCAATGCCTAATGGCCACAATCAGTGTCAGGGCCCCGATGTACTAGGCACTGAAAACACACATAATAAAAAAAGGCAAACCCTACCCAAAAGGGATTAGTTTGTGGACCTGAGAGACAATCAGTGGAGCTGTATACGTACAAACAAACGGAAAGGAAGTAGGACAAGGGAACAGTGAAACCACTATACTTGGTATAGCAAACAGCATCACAGCAGAGCTGAGGTTTAAGAATGGATTTGAGGGAGGACAATGTCATGTCTCTGCGGACTTTTGTGGGGAGCTTTTCTCATGCATAGAGAGGAAAATGCAGAGACATTAGTAACTCAGTGAAATGTCCAAATTGCAGATATGGATGCACTTACTGGCATTTAGGCATGTGGGAGCCCATTTTACACTCCTAAATCCTGATATGAATGTCCAAATATGGGATTTGCAGACTTTAATATATAATCTGCAGTTCTGTCCCCGGATCTGTATCTGGAAGGCAGAGAGAGAAGGCTGAGGAGAAGGTGTGGACAGGGACAGGTATAGGGCATCATGGATCATTTCCTTCAGCAGCTAACAGGAAATCCATCCATATGTTAATGCAGTCTGAAATTTAATACAATTTAAGTCTGGATTAACCCATCATGGAATCTCCTCCCCCCTCTGCCAGCCTGAAGGCATTCAAGAGATGCAGTGAATTGGGGAAACCTAGGAGCATAATTCCATAGAAATCACAGAGCTGGGAGTGAGTTGGAGCAGCGTAGGACTTTCAAACAGACAACCATATTCCTTCAGGAGTTTGGGGTCAAACTTCCTGTTGGTTCATATAGGGGCATACCCCACCCCTCCTCTGATGGAACAATCTGGAGAAAAGTCTGCAAGCTTTTACAAAGACTTCCTCCACTGGCATTTTTTTTTTTTTCAGAAAAGGTGCCTCTGTGAAGGAGGGAAAAAAGAACCCTTTTTGCCCATCTTTTGGTGTGGATTTTAATACTACTGTCCATCAACAACAAAATTAAGCCATTTAATGTCTCATTCTAATCTCTTAGCTACAATCCTCTCTCTTTCTCTCTCTCTCTTTCTCTCTCTCTCTCTCTCTCTGGGACGCAGCACTGGTAGAGTGAGGTTACTTTCTTTAGTTCACCTGGGTACTGAGATGACAAAGAAATGAAGAGAGGTGTCCTAGGCATGTGTTACCATATGAGAAATGAAAGGTACGTGTTTGGAGAGTGTGAGGAGGTTGTGAGGAGAAAAAGGAGAGTTTGGGTATTTTTTCTGTTTACAGCTGATAACAGTTTATAGCACTAAGGGTACATCTACATGAGCAACTGTACATGTCTCTGTGTGGTTGTGCCATAATCCCCCCGTTGTCCACACATAAACCCAAAAGCATGTGTCTGAAGACAAGTAGAGGGCAAGCAAGCTAGCTCACCTGAGGGGTGCGGGTAAGTACATCCTTGGGGCTGTGGCCTGGCCCCATACCCATGCCAAAGTGCACTGTGGATGGGGGCAAGAGGCGTGCACCAGGTCTTGAGTTACAATAGTCCTCCAACCCCATTCCCACAATGCTACTTCTGCCTGACCCTCATCCAAGCTATAAAGGTCCCTGTCCCTGCTAGGCAGCAGTTCTGCAGAAAAGGACCTAGGGGTTACAGTGGACGAGAAGCTGGATATAAATCAACAGTGTCCCCTTGTTGCCAAGAAGGCTAGTGGCATTTTGAGCTGTATAAGTAGTGGCATTGCCAGCAAATCGAGGGACGTGATCATTCCCCTCTATTCGACATTGGTGAGGACTCATCTGGAGTATTGTGTCCTGTTTTGGGCCCCACACTACAAGAGGGATGTGGAAAAATTGGAATAAGTCCAGCGGAGGGCAACAAAAATGATTAGGGGGTTGGAGCACATGACTTATGAGGAGAGGCTGACGGAACTGGGATTATTTAGCCTGCAGACGAGAAGAATGAGGGGGGATTTGATAGCTCCTTTCAACTACCTGAAAGGGGGTTTCCAAAGAGGATGAATCTAGACTGTTCTCAGTGGTACCAGATGACAGAACAAGGAGTAATGGTCTCAAGTCAAAGTGGGGGAGGTTGAGGTTGGATATTAGGAGGGTGGTGAAGCACTGGAATGTGTTACGTAGGGAAGTGGTGGAATCTCCTGCCTTAGATGTTTTAAAGGTCAGGCTTGACAAAGCCCTGGCTGGGATAATTTAGTTGGGGATTGGTCCTGCTCTGAGCAGGGAGTTGGACTAGATGACCTCCTGAGGTCCCTTCCAACCCTGATATTCTGTGATTCTATGATTTTATGATTGTCACTGGCTGTAGTGAGCTGTGCTGACCACATCAGAACAGTTGTCTGCTGCACTCTTCAGGTCAGGTGAAGATGGATCCTGCTTTGAGAGCAGCTGCCTGGCCTACTGACCACACCCAGGTGTTGATCAATGTGTGGTTAAGATACACTGTCCTCCAGGACTTTGCCCAGAGTGGCAGGAACATTGACCTGCCTCAGGAAATTTCACAAAGGCTGGAGCAAATGAGCACTGAGCAGACTCCAGACCAGTGCTGGAAATGCATCAAGCATGTACAGGAGGGCAAAGGACTACAGCAATTGCTTAGGGAGGGCTTGTTGAATATGCCCCTTCTATAATGAGCTGGACTGGGTGAGGTCAAGGGCTCCCAGTACAGAACCAGAAGTGGCTCATGCTCCCTTTGTCAACCTTGCTGGACTTACAGTCTGAAGAAATGCCAATGAGGGCCAGGGCAGGGACTGTGAGGATGCATCAGATGATCCGGAAGACAAAGAACATCTGAATTTCCACCTCTACCCAGAGGAGTTGGTTGAGAAAGCCCCCACACCCCTTGTCACAGCAAAAACCTGAGGCTGGTAAGTTACAGTGGACTCCCCCTGCCAGTGTCTTTTCTTGCTCTGGTGCTACATTCCTGATATTAAGATCCAGAGCATTTGAAGTACGGTGTGCTGGCTTTTCCTCCTGGGATAATATGCCATGCATTTCTGTGTCCCTGAGTTTGAACTGCTGTGCTGAAGTTGTAGCACTGACATGCCCTATACCCTCACCAGACTCCTCCAACTTTCCCCGTCTGTCAGCTCCCACTATGTTCCATTCCAAAATTGTCCCCAAGCATGACACAGCTATAAAGCAATAATTTTACTGATGTCTGATGAACCACTATTATGCATTTGGCGAAACCTGTGTCTTAAAAACAGATTAACAAAAAAATCACTGCACCCTGTATCTGTGAATTTCTTGGCCAGCAGTCAAGTAGTAATGGTTCTGGCAACATATGGACTGGGGATGGGACAGTTGTGTGTGGTTTATACACAGAGAGAGAGAGAGAGAGAGAGAGAGAGTTTCTTTTGTCCCTTGGAAGACTACACAGTTTCAGTGATTTTTCTGACCCCCTGATCTTACCATCCGCTTACAAACAAAAGGTGTGCAGGACTGGAGGAAAGGAAAGTGGTTTGAGAGGGAGGGGCAGAGATCGGATTAGTTCCAGGAAGGGAAAGAGAACACTCTAGTTGTCTGTGGAGAAGCTAGTCCCAGCAGATTTCTCTCGCTTAGAAAGTTACAAAATTTGTACCATCTCTGTCCTCCGATCTCCGGCCTCTCCCTGCACTGAGCCATGAGGCAACAAATTGGGGAAAATGAGAGTGGGAGAAGGATCTGGTCTTATGGTTGGCAGGAGCGCCGGCAGCCTTTTTGGCACCCTAGGCGGCGGAAGGTCCCGCCCCCAAAATGGTGCCCCCGACAGAGGCGGCCGAAGCTCCCACCCCCAAAATACTGCCGATGACCACAGCAGCCGGATGTTCGGCCGCCGCGGTCACCACCCCCCAAATGTCGGCACCCTAGGTGGCCACCTAGGTTGCCTAATGGGTTGTGCCAGCCCTGATGGTTGGATAAACAGTCACGGTGCAGTGTTCCTTTGCAGAAGAAAGAATTGAAAACTTCAGGGAACCCAATAAAATTGTGGTATGTCATTCTTTTACTTTCCATTTCACTGTTGTTAGGCAGGCATGGGCAGGATTTTCTGGTGATCTGGGGGGAGAGGGGAAGTGGAGGCAGTATTTGTGGTTTGCCTCTCCCTGTGCACAGAAACTCCACATACTAGCTGTGAATACAATAAATTTCCAGTCAAATTGCATCCCCCACCCTCCCAGTCCTGGGAGCATATTTAAGCAAACTTCTGGGGTAAGAGAAACTTCAGTTGGATCTTGAGCTTTAATGGAAAAGCAAATCTGTTTGGTCCACCTTCAAAACTGACCAAACCCCTCCATTCATCAATATGTAGAGGGGTGACCATTAACAGACTCACATCTCTGGCACAGATTGCCACATCTCCTCCACAGGATTGGAAAGCCATCTCTCTTTACTGTTCTGGTACTTTGGCCAGCCTCTAAAAAAGAAATCGCAAATCGGTAACAGCTTCTGGAAGGCACTGCCAGGACCCTGTCCCTTGAAATACTGTAAAATATCCATGCTCAGAAATATCTAAAGTCCCAAAGACATGTGAGAGGGATGGAGAAAGTGCAACTAGTGTTACATGCTTATGGAAAGTACTACGAGTTTTCAGTACAGCAGAACTCCACAGCACAGAGGAGGGGTAGATGAATATTTTCTTGCCTTTGTTCACATGGAGAAAATCAAAACACAATTCCAGTAACAATAAAGTCAATGACAGTCTCTGCCACTACCTTGTGATTAAATGCTCCCTTCTCTTCCCCCCTCCTCCAGACCTTGACCAGTTTCACCCTAGTAGGGATTAGTGTTCCATAATAGCCTCTCATTGCAGTTAGCACTGTTACCAATGAGTCATTTAAGAAAAAGAATGGCTGCATATCCTTCTCCACCCTGCCTGCCAAAAAAGCAAATGTTGATAAGGTCGTTAAGAGCGATTGAATGCTCCTGATAACAGAGATTAGTAAACAAGTAGAAAGAGTGAAGACAAAAGCTTTGCACAATGACCACATTACAGCTTGGCCAGCAACCTCTGCAGCACAAACCCAACCCTTAAGGTGATAACCCAGTGCTGGTGCCCTGTTATAAATATCTTTGTGTGCAATGTCACAGGAATGAACGCCTAATGACCTTTGGCTATGGGAGAACAAAACACTCACAAACCCTATGAAACCCTATATGTCTGTGTCAGTTTTTGTCATGTGCTTTTCCAGCAGGTGCACATGAAGATGTCCCTTGGCCAGGCAGATGTCATCCTCTGCCTCCCTGCTGTTCCAGGATGTGCATACATTTGGCATCTCTGACATCTACTGATCTTTGGGAACTAGGATCAGTGTGCACATGGGTGCAATCCAGTTGCCAGTATAGAAATTGTTAACCACACTTGTCCTGCTCCCATCCCAAAACAGAAGCACTCCTCTTTTCCCTCACAACCATTATGGAATGTGCACCAGATGTGCTTATACCACATTTGCCACACTGATATCCAGTTATGTGCATAGGCAGTGCCAATGATATTTCAATCTATCAAAATTTCAGTCCGTGACTATTTTGCAGCTACTGAGCTTCTAACTGAATTCCCTTTTTGGAGGTAATTGATATTGGGGTACACTTTTATGAGCCAAGTTCAAAGTGAGGTATGCAGAGTCCTCAAAAACAACAGTTGGCCCAGACACAGAACAATTTTGTTTCTGGGGAATAAAGTCATTTCTTCCAGGTTCAAGTCAAAACCTGCTCTCCTCAGCCTTTGGTTGACACGAACCTATCCAGTGTTTCCCACCTTCCTATTCATGAATCTGACTTTGTGTTCCATTAAGCCTTGCAGTACAAAGAGAAAGTAACCTCTTCAGTTCACATGCTCACTTTCCCCTTATGGTGGGCAAAGTACTGTGATATGGATGTCATCGAATCCCACACACACATGCACTCTCTCTCTCTCTGTTCAGAAAATTATCCTCTGAAAACCAGTTATCATTTCCAGGACTTATGGCAACCACCTATGGCTAGACCAGTGTTAATGGCCTCACAGACCTGCACAACTATGATCCTGATAGTGGACTTTCTAACCCCAAAGTGGTTGCAATGGACCTATAGCTGTCTGGTGTTGCCAGCTTCCACAGCACAACAATCACCCGCTATTGCGCCAGTGTGGCTTCCCTGAATCAAGAGGTTGGGTGCTGGATGTTTGGTGCAAGCACCTCACATAGCTCCATGAAGATCTGTTTCCTCAATGAGACATTTGGAAGCCACTGCTGATCATCCTGATCATATGATCCCACCAAACCATGCTTGTTCTCTTTCATCAGAAACAAAGTTCCACCCAAGGGCATAGAATGGCAATAGCAGCATTCACCATACCTGTATCATGTGAACTGAATGAATTGTCATTAACCTTCAAGGTCAGCCATCTTCAACAGGTCACAAAGTTATGTCCAAATTCAATCCAGCATCTTGCTGATCACCAACTCCACTGTATACCCACTGGTCCTGCAAAAGGGAGCAGAAGCAGAACAAGATAATCTTCCCATTGCTCTATGTGTTCCACTCAGTTTGACAGAGAATAACAGTGAGGGGCAACAAGATCAGGAATTGCCATCGTTAGATGTTGTGAAGGCAGGAAACAGTACCAACAATGCACAGCAAAGTGGTTCTTAAAATGTCTTCATGATGCACACAATCTAGGGATCCTGCTCCTGAAATAATAGCAGTAACATCATGCACCAGCAGTGTCAGTGTGGATGCAGGTACACATGTGTACACAGTGTTATATCTGGGTTCTGCACAGCATAACGTGGACACTCAGTATGGGGAGAATGCACAAGCATGGACATGGTGCAGTACCCAAGCATGTAAGCCTGTATATGCATACCCTTAGAAGTGCATATGAAATCATTTTTAATTTAATTTGGAAATAATAAGAAGTGAGACTTCCAACCCTATTACAAGTAATGATTTCTTTGGCTGTTTCCTAGGAGTAGTTTGAGCCTTAAAAGGCCAGTGAACCTTGAGATTTGGAGCCTTTTGCTTCTGGATCACCCTAGACTGACACAAGGGTTAGTGTACTGCAACTCATACCTCTTGAGCTATTCTTCTGAGGGAGCCTTAGTGCCAGCTAAGGAATTTTGGTCTCAGTGATCACAATTGGATTGGATCCCAAATGAAAAAGATACTGTAGGAACAGAAAGAGCCATGAAACTGCCTAGACATATATTCTGGATTATATGAAAAGCTAACATCTCTTTTGGCTATTAATTTGACAGTTTTAACTGTGATGCTTAAACCTGACGTTTTTATGGGTTCTATATAAAAAATATTCATTGAAGTGGTTGGCTATGGGGGTTTTCTGTTCTGGGAATTTACTTCCATTGCAGTGTTTTTGGCTGTATCTCAAAGACATCATAAAAATGCCTGATGCAGTGAGATGCTAAATAACTCCTGATTTCTGTGGGAGTGAAGGGAACTCAGCACTGCACAGGACTGAGCCTTCCAAATCCTCAACACTGACTTTTCCCAAATGTGGAGGAGTTCAAAATATGGATCTGGCTCCAAATGTAAGTGGTTTGAACCGATTTTTGATTAAGCATGGGCATGCTAATAATACAGAAATAAGGAAAATCAAAAGTATGGCATCCACAGCATTTGCAGACCTATGGCCTTCTGCATACACAGTAAAGAATTCCCTAGCTTTCTATAGTCTATGAAGTGAGGTTTAATGGCTCAGTGCACGCGATGTGGCCAATTTACAGTTGCAGTTACAGTCAGAACTGGTGTAGCATTTGAGGTGGTTAAAATGTCATGTTTAATGGGTGCTAGCAAATGGGGGAGTGTTGTGAGGGAATTCTCCAGGTGAAGGTGGAGTGAGTACGTGACCCTTGGAGTGAGTTTGTTTGTTGTTGTGTGCCTGCTTGATTGAAATTTATAGTGTGGTCTCTTTGGGGGTTGTGTGCTCAGGGCCTAGCAGCCTGATAGGCAAGGCTGAAACTTCCTGAAAAGCCTCTAGCCATGGGTGGCAGGTGAATCTTCCCCTTAGGGAGGCTAGTCCCTGTCCCACCTCTTCCAGCCAAGGCCCTGCCCCCAACCGAGCTATCAGACCCGCCCCCCTGCCCAATCCCCATGATGCCAGCTGTTTATTAGAAATATAGATAGTTAGGTTTGTGATGCTCAGGAGAACTGCATGGTGAGTTGCCTGCTGGATGAGATGGTTGCAAACTTCTTGAGACATTTAGATAGACTTATGCACTGTGCTGGGGAGGAGTCAGTGGTCATAGTACATGTAGGTACCAGTGACATAGGGAAAGGTAGAAGAGAGAGCCAGGAGGCCAAATTTAGGGGTAGGAAAGAGATTAAATTCCAGGACCACCATGTTAGCATTCCCTGAAATGCTTCCAGTTCTACATGCAGGGCCAGTTAGAAAGGCAGAATTCAGGGATGAGATGATGGTATTAGGAGGATGCATTTAAGTTTATTAGGAACTGGGCAACCTTTTGGGAAAGGAGAAGCCTACACAGAAAGGATGGGCTCTACCTAACCAAAATGGAACCAGATTGCTGGCATGTAAAATTAAAAAGCTCATAGAGAAGTTTTTAAACTAGGGGTTGTGGGAAAGCTGACATGCAAAGCAGCATATGGTTTGGAAAGAGAGACTCCTGTGTGAATGATTTATTAAAGGGAATACTCTATATCCTAGTAAGGAGAAGAGGCTAGAAGTTGATAAAGTACAGGTTGGAACTGAAGACAAACAAATGAAAAAGAATCCAATTCAATTACATCACATGAAGGCAGACAACTAAATATTTACACATTTTATAAGTGCTTGTATACAAATGCAACAAGTCTAAATACTTAGATGGGTTAACTTGAGTGCCTGGTAGAAAAAGAGGATATTGGTATAATAGGCATCACAGAAACTTGGTGGAACAATGATAATCAATGGGATACAATAATACCAGGGTACAAAATATATAGAAATGACAGAATAGGTGATGCTGGGAGGGGAATGGCACTATATGTATAAGGAAATAGGGTCCAATATAGTAAAAATTTTAAAGGAATCAAGTTGTATCATAGAATCTCTATGGATAAAAATTCCATGCTTGAATAATAAAAGTAAAGCACTAGGAATAACCTACCAGCAATCTGACCGGGATGGTGATGGAAACTGTGAAGTGCCCAGGGAGAACAGAGAGGCTACAAAAACAGAAAACCCAGTGTTAATGGAGGATTGCAACTATCCCCATATTGATTGGGAACATATCACCTCAGGATGGGATGCAGAAATAAAAGTTTTTAGACCCCACTAATGACTGCTTCTTGGAGCAGCTAGTCCTGGAACCCAACTGGGAGAGGCAATTCTTGAGTTAGTCCTAAGTGGAGCACAGGGTCTGGGTCCCAGAGGTGAATGTAGCTGAACCACTTGGTAACAGCAACCATAATATATAAAATTTAACATTTTTGTAGGAGGGGAGGGGGGAAAATACCAAAGTAGCCCAACACATTAACATTTAACCTCTAAAGGGAGAACTACACAAAAATGAGGAAGCTAGTTAAATGGAAATTAAAAGGAAGAGTCACAAATGTGAAATGTCTGCAAGGAAACTATTTAAAAACACCATTTTAGAGACTCAAACTAAATGTATACTCCAAATACAAAGGAAAAAAACCAGTAAGAGGACCAAAAAGTATGAATTTTAGAAGAGGTGGGGTTAGTAGCCCAAGACAGATGACACACTGCAAGCTTGCTCTAGTTTCTCCAAACTCTACTGACACTGTCAGTTGGATTTGCAGAACAATGAACGTGTATGACGCATACTGTGGTTCTATTGGAAAAAGACCTTTGTGCCCTTGTCCTTCTAATAAAAATGGGGAGATTTTTCAAAGTATCTAAGGGATTTAGGAATGCAAGTCCCATTGGTTTCCCCTAGACCTCGGTGGGTGTTCACTTAGGCCCTTGTTGACCTTTAGAACACTAGGACATATTACAAGACATGATTGTTTTCCCTGGTTTTTCCTGGATGAGAGGGCCAGTGACAGATGGAGGGGATGAATGGTGGTGTTTGGGAGTGAAGGTGGAGACTGGGTTGAGCATTGTTAGGAAAAAGTAACAGGTTGTCTTTTCTTCTTTTTAAAGCTATGAGTTACCATGTTTGGGTGCCTTGTTTTATTCTTATTAAAAAGTATATTTTATTTAAAAAATTGACTGACGTGCACTTTGAGTTCTGAGTAAACATTTAAATTAAAAGTAATAATTTTCCTAGCTCACCTTCTGTTTATAATCATTCTTCTAGAACAACTGAGAAAGGACTGTAAACTAAATATCATTATTTGGATATTATACTACATTCAGTGAATGTAAATTGTTAAAAGTTCCACATAATCAGTTAAATAAACTCCAATTTATAGAGATGTGAGTACTCAAAGTTTCCACTGACTTCACTAGGAAATGCAGGTTCTTAGTGCCTCTCTAAAAAAAGGCCAAACTATTTAATTACCACAGTGTGGACTAAAATCCAGGCTAGATAGGCAGACTTGTTTAGGCAGCTAAATATGCCTAACTTGAAGCAGGCACACTTGCAAAGTTTGGCCCAATTATTTTACACATAACAGACAGTGAACAGTTAGCCATGGGCCATATGCTTAGATGAAAGTCATATTAAATAAAGTCATAATAATCATATTAAATAAAGTCAGAATAGAGCAATATAAAGAAGTAAAGAAACAATTGAAAAAAAAAGATGAAGGTGCCATCAGTTTCTATCATTTTATTGTTCAAAAACCTCACACCAATAATACATTTTCCCCATCTGTTTCCAGATTCTCTTTGTGCAAAAAAAATCATATTTAGAGAAGGTATAAAGAACTAAAAATTAAGTTTTAAAAGTGAAATGGCACCTTAACACAACAATAGTAAAAATAATGAGACTTTCTGATATTTGCATATATCTCAGAATCTCACGGAGAATAAAGCTTGCTAGTTTATAACATAAGATTAGAGAATTAATATAAGAGAGAGCTATATACCTACTTGTTAACTCTGTTACATACTGATTCCTTCTCAGAGCCTGCTGGGGCTTTCCTAAGATATAACTTTACTAGTCAAGTATACTATAACGTGATTTGGCCTTCCTCCAGCCTGAAACAAAGATGCTATAGTTTTACTTTGACCCATAGGTTAATCTGACTTCACTTTGCTCCATGAAATTAATTCTAAAAACATAAGAAATGAATTTTCCTGATCAGTTGTGCAAATATGATTAATAAAAGACATCTTTTTCTGTTTAAACATCACAGGGCCTTAAGTATCTTTTAGTAGCTTGGAGACACACTTTTGGCAATGGAGTGTATTGTACATCTGAGTGGTTCTGAATCATTGCAGAGATCAACCCATACGTGCATAATTCTGAGTTCACAGGGAAAGCTGTTTAACATTATCTGTTGGTCTCCTGCTCTTCACAAGCAGTGCATCAGGAAGGGAAACCATCATCACAGCCCTGACACTGTAAGAAAGGGGTCTGAGGAAGACACAGCTATTCAGTGGCAAAAGGGTGCTATATGGGAATCGAATTTCATTGAATGCCTGGATCTTATTAGAACTGCCTATAGCATGTTTTTTTTTCCTTCCATATAATGTCTGTGCACACACACAAAAAATGTGTTGCACTGTAGGAGGTCATTGCAACAAGTTATATTCTGTGATGCCAGCCAGTAAAATGTCTAGTTCTGGAGAATATACTTCAAATACTTAGACATATACCATGTATTACATGTCATGCCATGAGAGCTCTCATAAAAGCTTTTGTCCAGGCCCATGATTTAAAGGGCCAGCTCAACTTGTGTCGGTCTGTGTGTGCATAAGGAAAAATGAATTTGGTCACATTTTGTGCAATCGCTGGGGTAAGATTTTCAGTGTTGGTCTAACTCTGCTCCCTTTGCAGTAAAAGGCAAAACTCCTTACAGTGGAAATAGAGGGAAACAAGTGCTCTTAACAAACCCACCCCTAGTACGCATTGTAAAATAAAGGCATACACTAGTAGCATGACTGCAAGGAAGGAAAATAATAGAGACCAGAAACAGGGCATCTTCTACCATGAACACTCAATAACCATTAAGAGGGTGGAGGGGAATCAACTCCCAGCCTGCTCAGGTTTCAATGTTAAATAAATGTGATGTCATCTTTGTGAAGAGAGAGAGAGAGAGAGAGTCATCTTCACAGCAAAGATGAATGAGTGGGGGAAGCTGTGTGTAACAGAGAGGGTCAGAAATGACCTAGTGGGAGCATCATTTCAAGGTTTCGGCAGAGAGCAGCTCTGAATGCATATCTTGTATGTAAGAAATTATTGTCACTTTCCTTTGGTGTAAAATCTCAGTGTTGGCAGTTTTTCATCCTGTATGGTCTAATCTCTTTCCAGGCCAGGTTTTCCTGCCCTGAGCTCATTTGTCATACACTGTAAATATGACATATACTAATATAGTTGAAGCACAGAGAGCCCCCAAAAGGCCTCACGTCATTTCTCATAAAGGGTTCATCATACTTCTCAGCAGGAAATTGTTTAAGATCCTGTTAACTTAGGTACCACAGTATGTGTGTAGCTGATATTTTGGTTTGCATGTCCTTTTTACCTGGAAGGAGTCACTAAAGCGCTTCACAAAGTATCCAGGAATCGCCTCCTCCTGCACTGAAATGCAGCCCCCCCCCCCCCCCCGCCCCTAGCTGAAATATGCCAACTGGTTAAGGCCCAACTTGCAATGAGAACTGTGTGAGTAGCTCTCTGCTCCCTCCCCGTTTCCCTTCCTCCAGCCTTGAGCTGAATATGTGCAGGATTCTGCCTGTGAAGTTTGGTTTACACATTTCATGCCACAGCAACATTACACAATAATTTATGTCGCTTCTGGGCTCTTAGGTAGTTGTAAGGACTCTTACTCCTTGTGATCTAAGCAAGGAACTGAATACTGAGAGGCATGTGGATTTATATGTACACAAATTTAGTTATTTATTGATGGGAGTGTTGTAGCTGGGGGTAAGTTTTACAGGAAAGGCATGTTTTACAGCTTTAGCCGAACCCCTGTAGACTCGGTTTCAGTCTGATCTCATCTGTCAAGGAATCCTAAAGCTGGAGTCCTACCACTGACAATGCTGTGTCCCCAAAGCTTGATAGTCTAAATCGGAGTCTACGGAATGAAATCTACTGAAATGTTAATGGTGGCTGCCAGGAAATGTACCGTGTATCTGCAAAGAGAGTCTTGCAATTATGATGTGTCTAGACACAAGATAAGAAATGGGAGAGGAAGTAAGGTGATCTCTGAGCTAGCTAGCTCCATATCCACTAAGGATGGGATTTACTTTATGCACTCAGCATTGCCCTAGCTCTGCTCCTGTTAAAGACATTGGGAGTTTTCCTACTGACTGCAGTGGGAGCACGGCCAGCTCCAGGCACCAGTGCAGCAAGCAGGTGCTTGGGGTAGCCAACGGAGAGGGGTGGCACGTCCAGCTCTTCAGGGACAATTCAGAGACGGGTCCCTCAGTCTCTCGGAGGGAAGGACTGGCCGCCGACTTGCCGCTGAAGAATGAAGCACGGCGATAGAGCTGCCGCTGATTACGTCTTTTTTTTCTTTTCTTTTCTATTTTTTGCCACATGAGGTGGCAAAAACACTGGAGCTGGCCCTGAGTGGGAGCGGAGTGAGGCCAATATTGAGCCCTTTAGTGTAGAATTTCAGTAGCTTGGCAGATTAGGATCCAGACTTTGAATTCTGCCTTGAAACGAACTAGAAGCCAGTGTATTTTACATAGTACTAGGGGCGTGAATTGGATCCTGCTTATGTTGTCTGTAGTTTACCAACTTCAGTCTTCAATTTAACAATTGCATGTAGGTCTCTGTGTAGACTGAGTTGCAGTAGTCTCAAGAGAGAAGATGAAAATGTGGCTAGGATCTTATCTAAGAGCAAAAGGTCTGGTTTCCTGGACAGTCAAATATTGAAGGAGATATTCCTCACAATACTGGCAATCTATGTGTCCTGTCCTGTATAAGTCCAACATGAGCCAGAACTTTGCACCACTTTGACAGTCTATGCCCCTGAGATCAGATGTCCCCAGTTCTTCTGCTGGCATAGTATTAGAGGGGTAGCCGTGTTAGTCTGGATCTGTAAAAGCAGCAGAGAATCCTGTGGCACCTTATAGACTAACAGACGTTTTGGAGCATGAGCTTTCGTGGGTGCATGCATCTGATGAAGTGGGTATTCACCCACGAAAGCTCATGCTCCAAAACGTCTGTTAGTCTATAAGGGCGCAGCTTCCGCGCCTCTGCTGCATCCACACCACCTCCTGAAGGACGCTACTTACACCAACAGAATCACTCTCTGCCAACATATTTGTGTTTATTATTACTGAGGGTTTGGGCAAATACTTGTGTTAGTAGGGAGGTGTGATTTTTAGGTTGTACCAGCGCAATTTAGTTGTAGAGTCAGAAGAGGCAAAGTTAACCTGGCTCTCTAAATGCAGAAGATGGGATAAGACTGCCTGAGCTGTTGTTGGAGAGGTAAGCATAGGTAGGCATGCGTGTGCAGGTCTCTTTGTTGTTTTGGCAGAACAAATCTATGCTTTGTCTTGAGCTTGCTTCTGTCTCACTGCAACGTACCACCGTTACAGACTCTTAACAAAAAAACATTGCAGGGCTGTATCCAACCCAGTTCACTGCTGAATTAGTCTCAGTTTGTCCCCAGGGCGGCTGGTAAACCAGGTCTTGATCTGAGAGTGGGCCATCCAAGGAGGAGGTTAAAGCCTGAGCCTGACACCTGTGGGCAGGGGGGGTGAGGAGTGCACTTGAAAGGACCAGGAGATAGCGACAGGTGGTGCAACTTGTCTGGTAACCATGATGGCTGCCTTAAAGAAAGCAGGTAACACTTAAATCGCTTAAAACCAAAGTCTTTATATCCTTAAAAGCTGTTAACATTGCTCCGAAGGGTACGTCACAGTATGGAAATAGATTCCGATTACATTAAACCGTTTCTATAAAACAGATATATAAATTCGATTTCACACTTGCCACACTAGACCAGTAATCGGCGGTGTGCGTCCATTGGTCTGGAGGTAGCATCGATTTCTGGAGCGCTGCATTAGTGGGTAGCTATTCCGTAGCTATCCCATAGTTCCCGCAGTCTCCCCCGCCCTTTGAATTCTGGGTTGAATCATGTCGCGGGTGTTCTGGGTTAAATGTCGTCAGTCATCCTCTCCTCCGGGAAAACAATCAGAGAGACATCCTTTTTCGTGCCCTTTGTCCCTGGGTTGCCCTGCAGACGCATAGCTATGGCACCATGGAGGCTGGTCAGCTTTTTTTTTCTTTTTACAGTCACCTATGGTGTTTACTGGATCGTCACGGGACAGGGCGATTACTTCCGCGCTACCACAGTACATTCATTTGCTTTTGATGATAGAGAGATGGCTTACTAGTGTTCTGTACTGTCTTATGCGGAGTAAAACTGGGCAATGACGATAGTGGTTATCTCTTCCTTCTGTACTGTCATACTGTATATGAAGTGCCCCTGGCTGAGATCGGCTGGGGGCGCAAAAGCAAAACTGGGACATGATTCCCCAGGTCAATCCCTCCTTTACGGTTTTCTAAAAATCGAGTCAGTCCTGCCTAGGAATATGGGGCAAGTTATTATTAGTGGACCAGTGTATCAGACAGCATAGCTGGCTCGTGTCAGTTGTTACAGGGGGTTGCCCTGCAACAACCCCACATTGCTTCCTTCTCCCCCAACCCTTCTGGCTACCGTGGCAGTGTTCCCGCCCATTTGTGTCATGAAGTAATAAAGAATGAGGAATAAGAAAACGCTGTAGTGACATAAAGGGGAAGGCTAGCCTCCGGTTGCTATGATAGTCCAGGAGGCATTAAACGGTGTGGGGAAAGGAGCCTAGGCTCCCACTGCTATGATAGTCCAGCCACCGACCTTTTTTTAACATGAAAGGAGGGGGCTGATTGAGCTCAGCCCCAGCTGCATTGTGAAGGACGTACCAACCTTCTGTCCCATCTACTGGGAGTGACCAGAATTTATTCCGTGTTTACCCAGCTTCTCCCCGACCAGCCTCATCTCAGGCCAACCATGTTAGGTATTCAGCAGTTATCAAGCATTGGAGTACTCAGGGTTCATACGGACCATTACAGGTTCCTACTGACATCCCCTACCAAAGAGGGGAAAGAGCAAATACGCCTCACTTGCTCAGCATAGCGCATCACCAGCAGCATTTCATAGAGGGGTTGAAAGAAATGATTTTGAAAGATTTGAAAGATCAATAAGAAAGCTCCCTTTTCTCACGTGGGTGGCGGAGGGAAGTAAACTGGGAGCTATTCCTGCTTGTAACCGCGCCCTATGCCATGTGATCCAATTGCTTTGAACCTACAGCATTGCGGGGTCGGGCCAAGGAATCGCAGATACGTTGTTCGGAGGACGTGCTGTGGCACTGTTGGAGATTAGGCTTGTGAGTTCGTCATGTATCCCCTCCCTCCGATTAGCGTTCCATTTTGAGTTTTCTGGGTTCCGTAAACTTGTACGCAGACTGTGTAGCCTGGATGATTTTTCTAACGCTTTGGCATTTTGTCTTCTGTAACGGAAGCTCTGATAGAACAATTTGTTCGGCCCAGTATCAGATTCCAGTATTCTGGGTACTGCGGCCGATGGTTGGAGCTCTTGTTGGATTTGGGACTGCACAACACACCTGGCTGAGTCACAGTGCGGGGCCACAGGAAATATAACAAGAGCGGGGCTTATTCCTGTTTCCTGCCTCACTGATGCGCTGTGCAGGATTGGTTTCAGAGCGGTCAGTGGAGCCCGCGGACCGTCCCGGAGGCCAATAACGTCGGATAATTGCAGGCCACACTAACCCTAATCCGATATGTTTATATCGATTTTAGCGCTACTCCTCTCGTCGGGGAGGAGTACAGAAATCGATTTAAAGAGCCCTTTATATCGATATAAAGAGTGTTGTAGTGTGGACGGGTACAGCGTTAAATCGATTTAACACTGTTTAAATCGATTTAAACGCATAGTGTAGACCAGGCCTTAAAGTGGCTAAAACTCTTCAGGCACTAGAGCTGTTCCAGCACCACTGGTTCAGACCCACAGAGCATTTGCTGACCTGCTCAGTTGTACAAGGTTACAAAAGCACCCCAGGCTCATCTTGATTTGGGATGGGTTTAAGTTCCATTCAGGCATGTTATTGAAGACTGAAGGCAACCATCATCTCCTTGAGGCAACACCAGCCTGCATTCTCTGTTGGGACCCTCGCCATCTAGCCCACCCTGTTACTGAGAATCCCTGCTCTCGGTGACACTCAGTGGGCTATATTCTGAACCATCCCTATGGTTTTCCTCCTTCAGGCAGGAGTTCCCCCCAGCTCACTTCCAGGAGCGGGGGTCGTGGACTTGGTTCAGGCAGTTAGTAACTCCCTCTTTCCAACAAGAGTTCCCCTAGCCCTCCACCCAGAGCTGGGGGTTGTGGTTTATGCCAGTTGCAGGGGGTTAGCCAGGTGCATCTTCAGCTTGGCCCTTTTTCCCAATTACTCCTCCAGCTTAGAGCATTCAGTAGGCAGTGTCTCATTGGGGTCTCGCTTCTATGAGGGAGGAGGCTGCATATATGCTGGTCCCTTTCCCAAAGCTCATCCCAGTTGGCTAGCAGAGAGGGAAACCTTGTCCTACTCACTCCTAGTCCCAGACCCCTTAAAACAGTAATGGGTTTTCCTCTCAAATGCTACTTTATTCCTGCGACTGTTTCCTCTCTCCTAGTTTTGCCTAGGTCCTTGTTTGTCACACCTGCCAAAATCTTAAAGGATCATGCTATGTAAGAGTGGCGGGCTGACCCCTACTCACTGCTAACCTTAAGGGGCAAATCTCCCCATCACAAGGCGTTTGTCAAATTCCCAGTTTGTTTCATCCAGCAAACACATTCAGTAGTGAATGTCTTCTAAAGCTTTAGCATTTGTAATCTTTGACTCCTGCATTTTGAACTTGAATTTGATATAAGAATTGTACACATTTTTTTGTAAATTAGAGCTGTGAATGCATCTTGTGTTGGGGTATTTCTATTACTGGTCAAACTTTTCATCTAAATGATTTTTCCCTGCAATATGTTTTTTTGGCTAAATGGAAGTATTGACCAACATTTTTCCTTTTGTCGAGTCTGCAGGTTTTGTTGAAAACAGCAAAACTGAAACTTTTCATTCTTTGGTAACCAGTAACCAAACTTTTAGGTTTTGGAGTAGTTTTTTTTTTCAGTGAAAACTTGAAATATTTTGAAGAAATTTTTAATTGAATTGTAATTGAAAATTTGCCAATTACACCAGTTAATACTTCATGTTTGGTTACTAAAATGGAGTAAAAAAAACAAACCCATATTCAAGGTTTAGATCTTCTCATTTTCATTCATTTGGGCCAGATCCAACTCCCCGTGAAATCAGTGTGAGTCTTTTCATTGACTTGAATGGGAATTGGACAAAACTCTTTATGCACACATTGGAAGAGTTTTCTAATTTTTTAGAAAGTCTGTACTCATATTGATCTCTTTGTATGCGGGTTTTTTTAAAAGAGGGGTACCTAATGAATTGGGCAGGCCTCTTTTTTTGAGCTCCTTTGGAGAAGGGGGTCAGAGGGCTACAAAAGCAAAGAAGCTAGAAGGTGAATTTGAAGGGTGGGGAAACAAATTTCCTCTCATAGTTCTGCCAGTACATCTAACCGGTGACTCACAACACCTGCAAATCCCAGTCCTACATCACATCTGAGCAGATAATTCGGAATTATGTCAAATGTTACAATAAACTATGTTTAGTTTTTTTGCAGTTGATTGGTTGCCTCTATGAAATTAAGGTACTGACACAGTTCACATCACCCTTAACAATAAGTGGATGAGACTCTATCACCCATAAACTGACAGGTTTATTATAGAAGCTGAGATTTCACCAGAGTTTAAGAGAGTAAGGCACCTAGATATTAGGAAAATTCAATGGCAGCTGGGTGCTTCATTCCCTTAGTCTCTTTTTAAAATCCTAGACTAAACCACTATGACTTTCAGTCCTCAATAGCATTATTAAATACATGTGAACCAAAAAGAGAAAAAAACTCATCTGCATCCAATGAACCAGATCCCTCCTCTTTCCTATTGTTGTCTACCTTTCTTTGCTTAGCAGAAGCCTTCTCTCCCACCGAGATATCGAGTTCCTTTCCCCTTCTTATAGAATTGTCTCCAACTCTAGTTTACTGCAAGTTCTTGTCGTCTGTTTGTGACCTTCTGAGCCTATTTATTTTCCTGGCCTGCCTGCAATGGCTCCGATACAGCTCTGAAATCTTTTGAGTGCTTCCCTTGCTATAGCTGACAGGAGCTAAGCCTTCTGGAGTGCAATAGCTATGCTGCAGGCAGGCAGTAGATAAAAAAATAAATGAGTTCCGGAGCTCTGTGAACATTAGTGGTGCTGCATATAAGGAGACAATGGAAAATAAATACAGCTAAATGAAGGAAAATATATTTACTTCAGCTCTTCTAAGCTTTACATTCAGGCAGAAACTCAAGTGGAGCTGGGTCCAGGGTGGAACCCCAGTCAGCAAATGGTGCCTCTAGAGCCACCTGTGCTACAGAGTTGAGTCTGAGTATGATTTGACTCCTACATTTAAGTATGTTAGTCCAATAAAACATTTTTATTGCAATATGCAAAGCAGAGTTGCCAACCATCTGTAAATTTACAGAAGGCTATAATTTCTTTCTTAAATACAGTGCATCCCTTCCCCCAAAAACTTCACTCAACATAAATTTTAAGTTTATAGAGAGATGTATTACAGAAAAAACATTTAAAAATAATGTCCACTATTATTCACTTTTTTGGCACCATTTCATACAGCATTTCAACATAAATACAATATTTTTAAAATATTTAAATAAAGCTACAGTATTGGTTTAGAAATCCTTTTGTTTTAACCAGATAACTTTTCCTAAAGATTATAAAAAGTCAGTGTTAGGAAAAAATTAGACCACATCAGTAAAATGTTTGCCTTGTTTTATTAAATTAACAGTTAGGTTGTTTATTCTGATACAAAGTGCCAGGTTATGAAAGTCAATGGATTTCTTAGGTTCAAGGATGTCAAAATACTACTCCAAAGGGGACTGGATTCAATGATCCAGGAGTTCCCTTCCAGTTCCATGTCTTATGGTCCTAATGGTGATCGTAGAAGGATACTTTAGAAAAGTTCAATCAAAATCCCAAGTCCCAAGAAGTTACAGCCAAACAGCCATATTTAAAAAGAAACAAACAAACTAGCTTTTGCAAGGCTTTCTTGAAATTCAGTTACCATCAGTATAACTGAAACCAGAGATTCTACATAATAAGTTATCGATTGCCTTGCAAATAACACCTAATAGAGCTGTCGATATTCTGCAAAGTAAATTGTGTTAGACAGCAGGGCCTACTTTCATTGTTAAATTTCTTAAATTTAAAATGAAAAAAAAACATTTTACATCCATTCCAGATGGAAAACTTTTTACCTCACATATATTTTGCCACATATTTGATTTTGCATATTGCACACATGCAAAATATGGGAGACTGCATGACATGCTATATGCAATAGGGTATGCAAACCCCATTCCGGGCCGAAAAGGCTTAAAGAACAGTGCAAGGCCCAGATAGCCCCACCCCTCCAGCTCTAGAGAGCATGCTTCACCTGGAGACAGGTTTTAAAAGGGAGCAACCCAGCTCAGAAGGGGAAGGCTGGGAAGGAGTACAGACCTGCCCTGAAATCTCCTGCCAAAAGGGGCTGGAGAAACCTCCTTGAGGGGAATAGGACTATATGTTGAACCCAGCTGAGGCTAATGGTTTGGTTTCTTTTTCATTTTCCTTTTTTTCCTTATCTGGGACCAGAAGCTGAGGGAGTGAAGCAGTGGTGGGAAGTGACATAGGGAGGGTAGGCCAGAAAGCCTTTCCAGAGGCCAAACACACCTGGCTTGGAGCCTGGTGGGCCTGGGCTCCCCTACCGCTGCCCTCATAACTGGGTGGGTGCTAACCACTAGGCATCCAAGGACCCTATTAAGGACTGTATCTGAAATAGTTCAAAAGTGACCAGGTTTCTGATTGCAAACAATATATAGCTCTTGAACAGTTTGTGTAGAGAGAAAGTCACTTTGTCCTTTCAATTTCTGCATGATTTAAACAGTTCTTATGTCACAATGGCCATTCATCTAAAGGCTGTACTCAGTCTGCTTTCACTTAATAATAATAATAATTATTATTATATTAATATAATATTTTATTTTATTATTATATAAGGTAGGGAATTCTATAGTAGTTGAGTTCTGGAAGATTTCTAAACCTCCCAGTCTGTCCATTAGAAGGCTCACACCTCATAAAGAAATGCAGTGAATAATACAAAATTTCTCTTTCAACTGAGAAAAACATCAGTAATGGCAGATTCAAGCTCTCCCTGCCTTACTCAGCACATCATGATGAACCATTCAGTGCCTCCGATGACACTGTAGAATAGACAGACCTTTGCAAAATGTAGGTGATGATATCATCCATGTCTTTTCTGCCATGTTGACTGGACAGTCTCCACACTGTGCTGTTTGCTTCAACTGCTTCCCACCCCCTACCTCACAGCCTTGTCACCTCAGCCTCATGCATCTAGCCCACAAGGGGTTTTCAGCTCAGAGCCCAGGTTCTAGCTCAAGTCTGAACATCAGTATTGAAGTCCAAGCCCCATGAGTCCAAGTCAGCTGACCCCAGGCTCTGAGACTAAGTGTCTTGAGTTTTTATCGCAGTGTAGACATACCATTACTCTCCTTCATCCTCCTCTGCCCCATAGGGGGAGGGATAGCTCAGTGGTTTGAGCACTGGCCTGCTAAACCCAGGGTTGTGAGTTCAATCTTTGAGGGGGCAATTTGGGGATTGGTTCTGCTTTGAGGAGGGGGTTGGATTAGATGATCTCCTGAGGTCCCATCCAACCCTAATATTCTATGATTTCCTCTCCCTTCCCTTGTATTTCTGTTTAGCTGATCTCTGAACCCCTCAACAACAAAAATAAAAATCTCACATGACATTTTCTGTAATCACATTGATGGCTTTGCTAGTGCGTTATACTCCTCCCCCCACTCCATGTTCTGGATACCTGGACACTGCAAAAACAGTGTTCTTAACACGGGTCAACAATTCAGGTTAAAATAGCAGTGACAAAATGGTGACTCAGGTTAACAGCTTGAGTTCAACCCAGGCTGCTCTATAAACTATAACTCGAGCTGTTAACTCAAGCGAAAAGCTGTTGCCATGTCTTCACTGCTGTTTTAACCTGAGTTAGCTAATGCAGTTTAGCTAGCCCTAATTAAGAACATACTTCTTTTTGCAGTGTAGATATAGCGTCTGTCCTATCCATTAAGACTGTAATCTCTTTGGGGCAGGGATTGTCTACCATTGTTTGTACAGGGCCTAGCACAAAGAGGCCCTTTCTTGGTTGGCCCATAGGTATTACCATAATAAACAGTCACAGAGTTCAAGGCCAGAAGGGAGTACCAGATCTAGTCTTCCCTCCTGTATATCATGGGTCACCAACACTGCACGGTGCCTACATACTAAACCCAACAACCAAAATTAGAACAAAGTGTTATAGACCACAAGAGACTAGAGTATTATGTGCCACAGACAGAGAACAGGAGGACCCAGGGTGCACCAGTCCTACATGGCAGGGAAATGATTAAGTGAGATATACAGGGATAATCCTAGCAAGTGACTTCCATCCATGTGTTGCAAAGAAAGGTGAAAAAAATCCAATCTGACCTCTGGGGAAGTCCCTTCCCAACCGCACATACAGTGATAAATTGAACCCTGAACATGTGAGTAGCAACCAGCCAGCCATGCACCTCAGAGAGAGAATTCTTGATGCTACCTCAGAGTCCTTGCCCTCGTCCTGTGTCCCATCTCCAGCCATGGTCATCCTTAATGCTTCAGAGGAAGAAGATAAATAACATATTAATAACAAAGGGAACTCTGCATTGCTATTGAGCTAAATCAGAATTTCAAATCTGACTATTATCTGAGACCATTCTATATATTTCTGCTTGTCCCTATGTTTATTTCCATTATGTGGCTGCTAATTGCTCCAGAACATAAGAATGGCCATACTGGGTCAGAGCAAAGGTCCATCTAGTCCAGTATCCTGTCTACTCACAGTGGCCAATACCAGCTGCTTCAGAGGGAATGAACAGAAAAGTCAATCATGAAGTGATCCAGCCCTTGTTGTCCAGTGCCAGCTTTTGGCAATCCAGGAAAATGCAGGATCCAGGAAAGAAAAGTATCTTCCCTCCATCTGTCACTTATACCAACCACTGCAAGAATTGCTTGGTGTATTAATGATGTTTTCCACAGAGCCAGTTAAAAATTGTTTGACTGAAAGAAATGAGGCAAAAATGTGTTTTCAATGACAACAGAATTTGTGTGTAAAAATTTCACTTCTGTAGAATTTTTTGTTGGTTTTTTTTGCCGAAGTTTCAAAACAAAAGCAATTCAGATGTTTTAAAGTCCTTCATTTTGAAATTGTGGGGAAAAATCCCCCACTCTTGCACCTTTTAAAACCATTTTCCAGGTGGAAAACTAGGGGAAGGTTGAAAAAGAGAGAGAGAGAGAGCGCGCAAGGAAGTGGAAATTGTGGGGGAACTAAAATTTTTAAAATTGTAGGATTTTTCTTATCAAAACAAAATGAAATTGAACAAAACAAATCTTTAGTTTAAAATAAATAAAAATTTGCAAAACCTGTTTCTTTTAAATCTCCGCTCTGGTTTTCAGCTTCCTTGAAAACATCAAGCATGAGCCGTCACCCGATGTAATGGTATTATGGTCCTATTTGATATGGCAAATCCTATGTCCCCAGATATGCAGGCACAGATTGTCTCTTACCCACCACCAGAACCACAGCCATTGACTCTAAGGACCACTGAGCTAGTTTTACTGGCTTTGCAAAGCTTTAATCTACATGTGTGGATTGCCACATTCCTTTTTTACAATCCTAATCCAATACATGGTAACAGCTGCATGCGTAGCTACAGCTGGTTCTTTCATGGAGGCAAAACAAGTGATTGCTTATGACAATACAATATTAGGAGCAATTCAGGTGTTTTGTAACTGTTTATGGTGTGGATGTGAAAACATGGTAGAGTCTGACATTTTGCAAATGGCTTGAACTAATGACTCAAACTGGGGGGAGGGCTCATAAAACTATGTGGACCTTTTTTTTTCTGTAGTTTAGATCCATGTTTCTCCCCCACCTTTATCCCCTTTTCCCTGTGCCCCCCAAGCATAATTCAATTAGAAATGAAGGCATGTTTTCCTACTCGCTAAAAGGACGCAGGTGTTATGTATTAGAAGCTTGGTTGGCACAAATGGGTGCCCTGTATACAGCATATTTGTTCATCTTGCATTTAGATTTTTCATTTGAATCTGTCTGTCTCCCACTCTGATCTCTCTTCCTCACAATTTATGGGACTTTTTTTCCTAGTCTTCTTTCCACAGTTACCTCTGTGTATAACATGAACTCAACAACAATAAACTCAAATTCTCAGCATTCAGATGAGTTCAGCATTAAACAAAATGAGCCACTCACTTCAAATTTATTCACAGAAAAGTGAATGTGGGCAGTCAGAGCTAACCATGCATTTCCCATTTGGCCCAAGGCACCTCCAGAATAACTGCAGAAACAGACACCACTGCTTCTATCTGATAACAGCCAGCCTGTCTATTGCTTAAGATGACCAGACAGCAAATGTGAAAAATTGGGACAGAGGTGGGGAGTAATAGGAATCTATGTAAGAAAAAGACCCCAAAATCGGGACTGTCCCTATAAAACTGGGACATCTGGTCACCCTACAAGTGCTTTCCTCAGCATCTGCTGTGGGGCTGCTTAGACCAGGTCTACACTCAAAAGGAAAGTCTACCCAGTTATATCACTCAGAGGTGTGAAAAATCCACCCCCCTGGATGTAGTTAAGTCAACCTAACCCCCATGTTAGGTTGACAGAAGAATTTTTCTGTAGCTAACTGCTTTTCAGGGAGGTGGCTTAACTACCCTGATTGGAGAATTTCTCTTTTCGCTGCAGTGAGTGTCTATACTGAAGCTCTCCAGTGGCACACTTATAGCACTTCAAGTGTAGATAAGCTTTTAGTTCAGTGGTTCCTAAACTTTACCTTGCACCCACCCACCCCATCTGCACCCCCCCAAGCCATAGTGCAGACAGGAGTAAGGGGGCTGAGGCTGGGGCCAAATCTGGGGGTGCGAGGTGGGGCCAGGAGCAGAGTTGAGACCAGGAGCAGAGCCAGCAGCCAGGGCCCCAGGCGCTGAGCCAGCAGCCAGAACTCTGGCAGGGGCCAGGAGCCCAGGGTGCAGGGCCAGCAGTCGGGGCCAAGGCCAGGAGTGGGGCTGGGTGGCATTCCCCCCTCACCCTTTGTGGGGCTGGCCTGGGCCCCAGCTGCACCCCCCTGAACATTCCTCCACACAGTTGGGGGATCTCTGCTTTAGTTAGTATAGTGTTGAGATTCAGGCTGCATGCTTTGCTCTACTTTTGGTGATTCTCAGATCTGGTGTTCTCCTCTTTGCAGTTGGAAGTGCATAGCCATTGGAAATAAAAACCCACATCTTTTAATTCAATATATTTAAAGCATGCCTTTATCAAATCCCTGCCCTTTACAAATCCCTCCTACAGCGTCTCACAGGTAGAGCTGGCAGGAAAGACGGTTTCGTTGGAAAATGCCAATTTGTTGAACCCAAAATGTTTTGCTGATACATATCAGGTCTGATTAACTTTTGATGATCCATAGGCAGGGTTCTGCCTAGTTTCCTGAAGCTGCTGAAGACCTCTGGAAGCCCTGAGTTCCTGTTGTAGAGCCAGGAGCATGGAAGGCTGAGAGCCTCAGCAGGGAGCCTGAAAGCCCTGAGAACCTCAGATTGAGTCAAGGCTTCCAGGGTCTCTGCCGTGGAGCTGGGTGCCTGGGAGACCTGGCTCTGTTGGGAGCCTGGAAGCCCTAGAGCAGAGGTTCCCAAACTTTTCTTATTGCATACCCCCTTCCAGATCTACCAGCTGCCCACATACCCCGCCCCTTCGTATCACTGATACTTTGTGTGTTCTGTCTTAACACTACTTGTCTTTAACTGTCTGTCCATATTTCACTGTTATGTACAGATAGTGCAACACAGACAACCAAAAAAACCCCCTAAGTTCTGAGCCCAGTTAGACTGGAGAGTTGCTGGGCAACTGATCCTATCCTGTACAGTGATTGGAGGTGAGGACTCTGCACGTCAGCATCTTTATGTATCTGTGTTCTCACTGGTACATCTTGAAGTAAATTAAATACCATATTTCATATAACAAACTCTCACAGAGTTTTTAAGCTTCATCTGAGTAGCCTATTATGAAAATGCAATAAATGAAATAATTGAGAAATAAAAACCACCACTACACAATTTCTTTTGTCTCGCATACCCCCAGAGGTACACTCACTAGAGTTTGGGAACCCCTGCCATCGAGAGTGAGAGCCCTGGTTTGATATGGGGCTTCCAGTGCTGCCAGGCTCCCAGCTCTGTGGCAGAAAACCTAGAAACTCTGTTTCCTGCCTCAGAATTGGGGGTCTGAAATCCTGGAATGGTCTTCCAGGGTCTGTAGCTCTGGGGTAGCCCTGTCTTGAGGACTGCCCTGGGCTGGACACCCCAAGGCTTCCAGACTCTTGAGCCAGCTAACTCTCTGGGCTGCCTGACTCCTGCAGCCTGTTTTGCCAGTTGCCCCAAGTAGCCTGCTGGTCCAGAAGTCTGGAAGTCTGGAGTTACAGCTGACATTCAGTGGTGATCAACAATAAAACTGACAATCATGTCAATTTCACTCTGTCACTGATGGTTCCAGGGAGCATTCCTCATTTCTGAGTCATCATGTATCAATTTTGCCAAAACAATTCTTTTTTAATTTGTAGTTTCAAAGAAACTTTGAAAAATTGAAATTTCCCACAAACCAGAAATTCCAAGTTTTAGCCAGCTCAACTCACAGGTAGTCTCTGCACACATACACACAACTGGCCAGACTCGAAATTTGCAGGCTGAGATGAATATAAGAAATGCAAGAACTGCCATTATCCTGATCGGATCACATCCTCCAACTGATGGAGACATAAAGTTTCCCCATTATTGTGCAGGCAGAAGTCATCACCAAAGCTTTGCCTCAGAAAAATATTAGACCCCCCGACATATTCTGAAACTTGCTAAGGCTTGGTCAACACTGAAAAGTCACATCAACATAGCGACAATGGCCACGGTGAAAAAAACACACCCCTGTCCAACATAACTATGCTGCCATAACCCTCAGCATAAATGCAACTATGCTGATGGAAGCATGTTTCTAGCAACCTAGCTACCATAGTTCAGGGAGGTGATGTTCCTTTGCTGACAGAAAAAGCCCTGCTGTCTGTGTAGGCTGCATCTATACTACAGGCTGCACTGTGTCTGTATAGTCTCTGTAGTATAGAAATACCCTAATAAAAAACTCTACCTATCCTAGATGTAAAGGAATCAATAAAACACTAACCACTCCCTGAAGACAGTTTATAGAAAGTCAAGCACCAGCGGGCTCCCTCCCACCTTACTGCCCACACAGATCATCATGATTTTCAGATAATCTAGGGGAGAAGAAATTTGTGCATTGGTGGTGGAAAACTAAGACAGATTCACTCACAATTAGAGCTGGTTGAAACTTTCTGAACTTCAAATAATTGAAAATTCAATTTTTGACTAAACCCCCTAGAAATATTCAGCAAAAACTGTTGGTATTTTTTACCTGCCCTAGAGATAGGGGGATCTGAAAAAATGTGACTATGATATTGACCCTATTTGCCTGAGAAATCCCTTCTCCCTCCATGACTATGACCTCCCGTGGTGACTATGTTCCACCAGAGCAATGAAATTGTCAACCAACAGGTGGAATCTTGAGGGTGTAGGAGAAAGAAATTTCGCAGCAGGTGAACCTAAACTGTGCAGCTCACTCTCGGAAGAGAAAAGAATTGTAACGGACATCAGTGTTCAAACTAAAAGTCATTTCTGCCTTCTAGCTTTCTCACAATATGTTACACACACACACAAAATAAACTAATTGAGCTCCTTTTCTTTCAAATCAGGAAAGAATAAAGACAGGGGGTGTGTTGTTTTGATTTCTATTTTTAAGATATTGAGAGGCACTCAAATGCTACTGTGCAAAGGATCAGATAAGTAGGTAGGTTAATATCAAACTCTGAGAATGTCAAAGATCCCAAAGTTGTGGATCTGAGGTGCTCATCTCTATAAGAAACTGTTGCCTAGAATAGGAGACTAGAAAATGTTTTAAATGTGTTCTCCTTGTGTTATGTTTATATCAAAATAACAGTAATTTGTTTCTCATCTCATAAAGATAGTAGAATGGTCTTCTGGTTAGGGCATTTGACTGAGAATCAAGAGACATGGAGTCAACTCCCAGCTCTGTTTCAACAGCCTGTGTTACCTTGGAGAAGTCACTTAATTTATCTGAGTCTCAGGTCCTCATCTATGAAACAGGGATAACAGTACTTCCCTCCTGCACAGAGGGGTTTTGCAGATAGATCCATACATACGTAGAAGGCATTCAGATGCTGAAGTGATGGAGACCATAGAACTAGAAAGAAATTTGTATTTAGCTCTTAATCTTAAACAGTGTTATTTCCACTGTTCCTTGAACAAACACATGCAGTTGAAGAGTACTATTTTCTACACTATTTCTCTAAAATAAAAATGTAATTCCTACACATTTTCCTGTCTTGAAGGCATAGTATTTTAGTATTTTATTAGAAACAATACAAAATAAATTAAAGGCTGGGATGATTTACTTGGGGCTGGTCCTGTTTTGAGCAGGGAGTTGGACTAGATGACCTTCTGAGGTCTCTTCCAACTCTAATGCTCTATGATTCTGATTCTATGAAATCTCAACTGAATTACAATAATATAATTTTAGTCTGAACCAAATTGGTTTTCTGGGCAATGCACAAAGATGTTTCAGGCATACAGTAAGTGTCCTTTCCAGAGATGACTTTGAGTCTCAGAAAGGAGGTGACTGGTGATAAACTGAGAATTTTACAATGAATGGATAAACAAAGGTATTTCAGGAAGCTTAGGAAAAATAGAGGGGAAATAGACACACAATTAAGATATCAACTGCTCTAAATAGTTGAAAGTATCAGGTACAGTATTGGAAGTTAACAATGAAACAGCACAGAAACTGATGTAGGAGAAGTACTGATATTCCCCAGTCAGGTAAATTTTTTCATGAAATGAGTGAAGACATTGACTCTGTGCTAGTCACTTCATATTCAGATGTTTGAAAAGGGAATAGCAAATATAATTCAACTGCATAGATATTCTGAATCCTAACCCAGCAGGTTATTGGAATTTCAATAAGTCATGATTGACTGATTAAGCTTTTTGCTGCATTTCAGAGGCAACAATGCAGTTCTCATCCACTGCCTGGCGTGTCTGTTCCACTTGGAGATTTCACATGCATCCATTGTTGTGCATTGGTCTCTGACTTTTTGCTTTCACAAAATTTCTAACCATGACAATAAAGCAAAAGAGCTGAAATGTGTCTGTCTTATAGCATTTCTAAAATGGATATCCTAGTTCAATGAGTTCTACTTCATTTTAAAACTGTGAGATTTAATTAATGATAGGAGTTGGAGAGATTGTTGTAGGTAATTAAGATCTCATGAGGTAGAACTGATGCTCTCAACAATCTTTTGACAGTGATTATAAGAACCCGTTTAGAGCAGTAGCATTATATCACATGTATATAGATCAGAAGAACAAGGTAAGGAATTATCTGAGAAGGATCTAAACAGGTTTGCAATATCCTGTGAAGTGATTCTTGGTGCCTTGAATTCTTTCTATAATATTTTCTTATAGCACACTAAAGGGAGATTGAAAGTGGAATGTGATACAATACACTGTTTTCTAAAGCTTTTGCTGCTGCAAATCTCTACCAAGAGTTATTATTTGATCAGCACAGAGTAGACACATATTTATTGTAACTTACGCTGCTCTGATATAAGAAAATCTGTTTTGTTTTTTCATTTCAACCAAATCCTACAATGGTAAAAACAAGGTAGCTGAAATTAATTGAAAATAATGTGTGTAATTTTAAAAACCTATGTAAAGCTGTCTCTTGCAACTTCCCCTCCTCTCTGAAAACCCTCCCCCTTTAACTTAATATATTTACACTATCTTGTAATTTATAAAGAAATGCAATTCATATATTGTCCCTATGGCCTGAGCGATTAGCCAAAATTCAGGGCCTCTGTTACAATGAGAAATTGGTGATACGATACAGATATATTCTTGGTATAAACTTGTTTAGTTACACAAAATATACACAAAGTCCTGTTTCCCTGAACACAGAAGAAACAAATAACAGGCAGTTTCCCTGCTCAGAAATCCCCAGCGTATCACTATAGCAAGCACCATGCCCAAAGGAACCCTCACCCTCTGCTTTCATTCAAAGTCACACTCACATGCCATCTCCTGGCTTTCTGCCTCCAACACACATATA
Organism: Chelonoidis abingdonii; assembly: GCF_003597395.2. Lineage (NCBI taxonomy): Eukaryota > Metazoa > Chordata > Testudines > Testudinidae > Chelonoidis > Chelonoidis abingdonii. The sequence goes on along the minus strand of NC_133771.1, from coordinate 34,924,190 downwards.
GCGTGTACTAATACCCTAGCCCTTGCATTTGCAACCAGGGCAACCCCTATTAATATACCTGGGTTAGCTCTTGCATGCCTGTTGCCTTGGGCAGTTATCACCATTGTCTACAGCTGTTTTTGCTACATAAGGCACTTTATTTCATCTTCTGTAGAGCCCTAAAGAGTGCTTGGCACACCCATTGGCATCAGCAAGGTTTGAAATTGTCTTTGGATCTAAGACCCACCTGCTGGCCGCCACTAGCACCTTTCAGACTAACAATATTTTCACCTCCTATTTTTATAGCTATCATGATGCTTATATTTTGTAATGAGTGTTTTAGTAGCATGGAGACCTGAGACTGAGAGATGCGAAACATAAGAGAAAATCCCAAAAGTGTATTTGAGTTCTGCAGCAAAATCAGATCACAATTGTATTAATTCATCTACATGCAGAGATCCCAGAGCTGAACCAAACCATCATATTCATGCCTTCCTTTATAGTGGGCCAATTACTTTATCCCCAATATATTCAATGAGGTTTTGGGCCAGATTCTCAGCTGGTGTAAATCAGCGTAGCTCAATTGATTTGAATTGAACTATGCTGATTTACACCAGCGAAGGAGCTGCTCCAGAGTCTCTGGCTATGGCTACGTTAGACAGCTTACAACAGCAGAGCTGTACCACTGTATTCTCTGTGTAGCCACTCTAAACTGATGGGCAAGAGCTCTCCCCATGGCTTAATTAGGCCAGCCCCCATGAGCGGCAGTAGCCATGGCTCCTGCCGACTTAGTGCTTAGTCCACACTAGTGGTTATGTCAGCAAAAATTATGGCATGGAGTGTGGGAGAGGCTTATTCACACCCCTGAGTGACATAACTTATGTTGATTTAAGCTGTAGTTTAGCCATTCCCTTTCTCCAGCAAGTATGTTCACTGATGGCTGCCATCATCCTCCCACTTTCTCCATTCCTACTTTCCTTATGCACTGAAACAGAGGCTTTGGCTACACTACAGAGCTCACAACAGCCCACTGTATCACTGCTAGTGCAGACGTGCTAAGCCGATGGGAGAGAGCTCGCTTCCGCTGACTTAATTACACCAGCACCCATGAGCACTGGTAGTTATGCCAGCATGATAAACTCCTGCAAACATAGCACTGTGCACCCTGGTGCTTAGGTTGGTGTAACTTACGTCACTCTGGGAGTAGCTAATTCACACACCTGAGTGATAACTGGAAAAAGGCTAATGTAGTGCCTAACTTTAAAAAAGGGAAGGAGAAGGATCCGGGAAACTACAGGCCAGTCAGCTTCACCTCAGTCCCTGGAAAAATCGTGGAGCAGGTCCTCAAGGAATCAATTCTGAAGCACTTAGAGGAGAGGAAAGTGATCAGGAACAGTCAGCATGGATTCACTAAAGGCAAGTCTTGCCTGACTAACCTAATTGCCTTCTGTGAGGAGATAACTGGCTCTGTGGATGAGGGGAAAGCAGTGGACATGTTATTCCTGGACTTTAGCAAAGCTTTTGATACGGTCTCCCACAGTATTCTTGCTGGCAAGTTAAAGAAGTATGGGCTGGGTAAATGGACTATAAGATGGATAGAAAGCTGGCTAGATCATTGGGCTCAACGGGTAGTGATCAATGGCTCCATGTCTAGTTGGCAGCCAGTATCAAGCGGAATGCCCTGAGGGTCGGTCCTGGGGCCGGTTTTGTTCAGTATCTTCATTAATGATCTGGAGGATGACGTGACTGAACTCTCAGCAAGTTTGCAGATAACACTAAATTGAGAGGAGTGGTGGATAGGCTGGAGGGTAGGGATACAATAGTGAGGACCATCGACAACAGTAAGAAGATTGAGCCAAAGAGAAACCTGATAAGGTTCCAAGATCAAGTGCGAGTCCTGCACTACGAAGGAAGAATCCCATGCACCGCTAGAGTAGGACCGGAATGGCTAGGCAGAAGTTCTGCAGAAAAGGGACCTTAGGGGTTACAGTGGACAAGAAGCTGGTAATATGAGTCAACAGTGTGCCCTTGTTGCCAAGAAGGCTAACAGCATTTGGCTGTATATGTTAGGGGCATTGCAGCAGCATGTAATGAGGACGGGATCATTCCCCTCTATTTGACATTTGTGAAGGCCTCATCTGGAGTCCTGTGTCACTGTTTTGGGGCCCCACACGACAAGAAGGATGTAAAATTGAAAGAGCAGTGAGGCAACAAAAATGATTAGGGGGCTGGAGCACATGACTTATGAGGAGAGGCTGAGGGAACTGGGATTGTTTAGTCTGCAGAAGAGAAGAATGAGGGGGGATTTGATAGCTGCTTTCAACTACCTGAAAGGGGGTTCCAAAGAGGATGGATCTAGACTGTTTTCAGTGGTACCAGATGACAGAACAAGGAGTAATGGTCTCAAGTCAAAGTGGGGGAAGTTTAGGTTGGATATTAGAAAAAACTTCTTCACTAGGAGGGTGGTGAAGCACTGGAATGTGTTACCTAGGGAAGTGGTGGAATCTCCTTCCTTAGAGGTTTTTAAGGTCAGGCTTGACAAAGCCCTGGCTGGTACAATTTAGTTGGGAATTGGTCCTGCTTTGAGCAGGGGGTTGGACTAGATGACCTCCTGAGGTTCCTTCCAACCCTGATATTCTATGATTCTATGATTCAGCTTAAGCTTTAGTGTGTACATAGCCTATAGCTTTTTTTCAATCACTGTTGAAGCATTGCTTTTGGATGTGCTAAGTTAATTCAATGGGACAGACAGATCTATGGCACCTGGTGGCAGATAAAGGAGAGGCTGAAGGTAACAATGTTCTTCATGATGAAGACAATTACAGAGTTTTAAAATTCAACTAATAAGTTTCAATGTGGCAATGCAACTTGCTGCACCAGTCCAAGCCAACAGTAAAGAAGCAGTATAGTCCAGAAGAGGTGCACTGAAGAGTCTTACCCAATAGGCTCCACAGACTGACTTACGTGGAGCACATATTCACTGTCCTGGTTGGAGAGTACAAGCTGCCAGATACACAATGCACTCCTCTCCTGGGACCAATTAGTGACAGAGGCATAAATTGTAGCAAAGACAAATTACCTGTGCTGTGGTTGGAGGTAAGTTCCCACTGAAGCACTAGCCATCAACATGTGGATATCACAGAGCTGAAGGGAAATAAGGTGTAAAGAAGAGGGAAAAAAAGATTGTGACATAAGCAAGACTCCTTTATTCCATGGTGATCTAGCTCAGGCAGTGCTTAATTTGTGCCAGGCCTTGCCAGGGCTGAGCCCTGGCACCTCTAAGCTTGGCAGTTCATAGCCTCAGCACCTCAGGGCTTGCCGCGTCAGTTATGAAAGTAAACAAAATTGCTTGAGCTCAGCACCAAATTGCTTGAACTCCAGCACTTCCTTCATTACAAATTAAGCACCGATCTCAAGGGACTAATGGGTGAAGACATGCTGCTTGCTGAATAATTCAGTAGACATTTGTTGTTGGCAATATTGCACTGTATAAATTACTATTATTTTCACTCTTGCTGTTTGAACTAACTCACAAAAGTTTCAGGTCAATTTGTTTGGTGTGAAAGTGTTTGTGGCCAGTGGAAGCATCAAATCTTTTTTTAACGTGTTGGCATAATATGTTAAGTAGAGCTGACTGGAAATTGGAATTTCTATCCTATGAGATTTTGATATCTCAACATTTGTTTTCATCTGAAATTGGGACAAAGTTGAAATATCAAAATTTTTCATGGAATGAAAAAAAAAATTCCACAATTTTCGAAGGTTTTGTTTCAGGTTGATTTGAAATTAAACTGCATCCACCTGAGCCAGTGTGGCGTCTCCATTGGTTTCCTTCTATGTTTTCTCAAAGGTATGCTGCATTGTGATGTCTAACTTTGGACAGTCATTTCATAACTTAAACTTATGCAATTTAATTAATATTTGGGATGGTTAGGAATTGTTCATTGACATTTCTTTTTGGATGAAAATTGTGGTTTCTGTACAATGGATGTTTTCGGCAGGCACATCTCCCAAGAAACCCCTCATTCTCAAAGCCCAGGAATGGCTTCAGGAAACGTTCACATCTCCAGACTTCATCTGTCCAGAGTAGAGTGTTAGAAGGTTGTGGTTGATCAAAGATTGGTTTGGAGGGCTGCAGTTGTGTCTGTCTCCTTCCATCTTCTCCCTGCCCCCCATGCACCATCAGAGTAGTCGTATGCAATCTTACCCTATGTGAGGAGAGGAATCATAGCCCCACTTCCATGTGGAGAAGGAGCAGCTGCAAAGTACATTGGAATGGCTGGGTCATTTGACCTAACCTTTTCAGGGGCATCATTTGCAGTTTGGCTAATCCAATAGCAATTTAACCCTTTCTGGAACAACATTGCTGTTTTGTTTTTCAATGGTAGTCTGTTGGAGGGCTGGCAACTATAAACACAGATTTGTTATAAATTTACCATTATATTTTAACAGAGCAAAAAATGATTTCAACTGTGACATATTTATTGGCACAGGGTTCTATATTATTGCATCTAACTTGTCTACAGAGGAATGATTACTGTCTGCATCTACACAGTGATACAAAGACATTACCTGACTGCAAAAAAAGTTACATTTAGAGTGCCATAACCTCAGGCCATTCTTTGGCAGGCATTCTAATAATGCAAGTGCTCTTGATCAGTTTTCCCACTGATTACAATGTCATCTAAGGTGACAAATGAAATTTCTAGACCTCACATGATTTGATCAATTAATCTCCAATTTAATTCAATGGCAGAAACCTTACCGTAAAGGGACCAGATGCAATGCGGCTTATTGTGTAATAATTAATGGTCGCATAGGGTTTTGAATGGTTAACTAATATAATCTGTTGATGAATTTGTGTTTTTAAATAAAAATTGCAAATAGAGCTAAAATAAATCTGAGAATTTAGTATTAAGCCACATCTAAACATGGATCATTGGCTGTGTTATAATAGCTACACAAAATCCACTTGCTGTAATCTTTTGCAGAGACAGTGTGAATTGTGGCTTGTAAATCCATTCCTGGAAAATATCCCTTATGTTGGTGGTAATGGGTTGACAGCCACCTCTGAAGCCATGTCATTCCCTATATCATATTCCATGGCAGGTGTACAGAATCTGAGTTCAAGGTTGTGCTTGTTGTATGTACTTTACCAACCCCCTGTGTAGTCTGCTCATGTTTATCCTGCTGATGGTGAGCCAGCCAGGGATCTGGGAGAGTAAGGAGGAAGGCAGCCTGGCAGCACAAAATCTCAGTGTTGGATGAACCTGGCTCTCCAGGAAACCCCTGTGGACCTCTGGAGATCCATGGGGCTTGTGAGCTGAACGTATTGTCCACTCACAGGAGTAGCAAATGGTCCCCCTGACCCAGACAGAATGATCTGGGAGAAAACTCAGTGATGGAAATTTGAAGTGTGCTGCTCCTCCTTAGCCTGCCCAGTAGAACTTTCTGTAGGTTGAGTTGGCCTTGTTCATAATTCCCCACAGTCTCTAGGCTGGTATTCTCAAAGGTGCCTGTGGGAGTTAGGCTCCTTTGAAAATCTCAGTCCAAGTTTCTATACTTGCTAGTCTGCACTGTATTTTTATCATTTAGTACATGAAATACCAGCTTGGTTTTAAGGAACTTTGTTACCATTTCAGCAACTTTTAATTTAAATTATGTCTTTAATTAACCTGAGTTCATTCATTTCTGAACATTCCCTTCAGGATCAAGCACACTGCAAACAAGAGACCAGTTCAGCCTCATTTTCTCAACTCATTTTCTGCTTACATAGTAGAGACAGTTCATTGTCCTTTGTAACCAACTGTTCTAGGCTTGAGGGTTTACTTTTAAAAGCCATTTTCACAACAGCTTTATCTAACAATTCCAAAGTGATTGTGAACTGGCTTTATGCACCTATCCTTAACCCAAGTTAATGGATTTTTAACAGTGGGAACATTTCCCTAAACAGCCAGTCACTTACATATTTCTTTGTTGTGCTATAAGACACTGGATGAGCTTCCTACTCCTTTCAATAACAAGGTCAAGTACAACTTTACAGCATTTGCCAAGTGTGCAATTACCTCCGGTGCTGTGCATTGTCAGCACCACCCAAACCTTATAGCTCACTGTGACCTACCCCACTTGGCGAACCCTCTCTTTGAAATCCTCCAGGTCCCTTTTCTGAACTCACCAGTAATGACAAGGGACCCACCCTTCTCTCTACTGCTAATTATTCTCTGAAACTATCTAGCTGGTCTTCATATCTGAATGCAGGGTACCTAGCAGACTGCTGGTGCTATGCATGTAACAAAACTCCTTTAGATCCCTCAATGATGAGCATCCTTGACCTTCCTGGTTTCCAGACATTACCATCCCAGAAATATTTTGCAGATTGTGAAAACCTGCTGGATTTTGCATAGAGCCCCACAAAAGCTAGGATAAACTCTCATTTCGGGGGAATGTTTGTGTAAGCAGAGTCAGGAAGAGCATTACCCTGACATCTGATGGTGAATTGAGGGAGTGTGGAAAGAATTCCAAGAATTTCAAAGGGTGTGGAAAGATTTGCATTGGTATCCACCTCACACTTAGCATAAACCCACAGCAGCTTGGGATGGTGATTTTAACAGCTCTGGGATCCCCAATTTCTTTGTTATTGGGGCAGGAGAAAAAGAAAGTTTGTCACCCTGATTGTGT
>NC_133771.1:34766061-34916641 GCF_003597395.2 Chelonoidis abingdonii | reverse complement strand
GTTATGCATTGTGTTACTGAAACGGAACCCCTGGATACTGAACCCAGCCCTTGTTGCTGCCAACTCAGAGGGGCAGAAGGGTTACATTTGTGTATTTAAAAATTTTAACTGTTTCTACTGCAGTTAAATTTAAACAAGAAACTCCTGGAAACATTTCTGTTGTTCTTAAGTTTAATACAAGTGAATCTTTACTAGGCTTAAATTTGGAACCAGATTTGACCTGATTATAAAGTTCTTACTCATTTCTCAGTAACACAGCCCTCTTCAATCTGAAATATGTTGCACAGCATTGTATTGATTCACTATGGGCTATTACTGAAATGAAACCATCTTATAGTCCCTTTATCTTGCAACTTATCATACTACATTATAGGGACCCTTCTGCTCCAATGTCTGTCTTTCCTCAAGAAACCAGTTCTCTATTGAAACAGGAGGATCATTATCTTTCAAGTAGTTATCATGGGGTTTCAAGAGGGACCTAAAAATAGTCTATTCTGATAACAGCTTCATTTGACAAATGTCAGGCTCTTCTAATGCGTCCCTTTGTAAGACACAGGGCAAGCCAACATTTTCCCAGTTATCAAGGAACACTCTAAACTGAAACACAATAGAACAAAACCTGACAGTGAACCACTGCTGCATCTATGTGCTGGTTATATAAGGTAACATCAGAAAATGAGTGTTTTTCAGATTAACTTTAATGTCAAGCCTGGTAGTATGAACATAATTATGGCTGATATTTTTATGCTGCAGATTGACAGACAGTTAGCAATAAATACCTCTTCTCCTGCAGAAAATGAGCAGACTTTCAGTAACCAAATGAAGAAGAGTTTTTCCAATGTGAAATATTTGTACAACTTTCATTCTTTCCGTTTTTATTATTACTGCCTTGGAAACCCTCCATATCACTTTGTAGACTCTCGCTCTCTTCACCTTGCCTCTTTGGAGAGACTTTTGACTGTAGATCTGCTTTCCATTATCTGACAATGCTTATGGCATCCATCTTCCAGCTGAGAAAGCAAGGCTTATGGTCTCCAGGGCAAATGGAGTCAATGAATCATTAAACAAGAAGGGTGATTAGAGTGTTACGGTGACTCCCCATTCAGCTGAACTGCGTAGTCAGGGGGGTACACTGAAGATTTGGCCCCATGTAATTAACTCCACAATACACTTAATGCAGAGTGTGGTTCTTCAGTCACTTTCTGTGCAGGTCAGAGGATGGTACAGGAGTGCACCCTGCCAGTAGAAGTTCAAGGAAGCAGACACAGTGGTCCAAATCCTTTGAAATTAGCAACCCAAATACTTTTGAGGATTTGAGCCAGTGTCTCTGGGAGCGCAGGGAAAGCATTGCCACTGGTGCTGTCTTTGAAAGAGCACAGCATGTTCTCTCTGCCAGAGGCCTTAGGGCCTGCATGCAGGGGCAGATGGGACTTTGATGACCTTGCCCCTTCCCTGCCCACTCTAAGGACTGTAGCACCATCTTCCCTGGTCTTTGCACTTTTTCAAAGTGCAGGAGAAATATCTTTCCTCACACTCTAGTCTTCTCCCCTTTGCCTACTGTGACAAAGTTCCTCCTCTGCCTTGGTGAGTCCTGTGCTTATTGGCAGATTTTCTCGCCTCAAAGATTCACGGCAGCCCTCAGTTTGGCCACTTTTGCTAGTGGCTCAAACCTGCCATTCACAAAGCTAACCTCATCACTGGCCAGCATGGGGAAAGGGAGGAGAACAATCCTCACAGTCTCTGCTGATCCACCTAGTGGGTTGGGGGACAGGCCAGGGACCTTCCCCTCCGGTGGGACCCACAGTCCAGGTCAATTCCTCCTGTATCAAATAGGGAGTTGGGGTGATAAGGGTAACCCAGACCAGTCTTCTACTCCAGGTTCCAGCCCAGGGCCCTGTGGATCACAGCTGTCTACAGTATTTCCTGTAACAGCTCCTGGACAGCTACAATTCCCTGGGCTGCTTCCCCTTGGCCTCCTCCCAACACCTTCTTTATCCTCACCTCAAGACTTTCCTTCTGATGCCTGATGATTCTTGTACTTCTCAGTCCTCCAGCAGTACACTCTCTCACTCTCATCTCCTTGCACATGCCTCACTAACTGAAGTGAGGTCCTTTTGAAACCAGGTGCCCTGATTAGCCTGCCCATCCTAATTGATTCTAGTAGCTTCTTGATTGTTCTGGAACAGCCCATTATCTTACTCAAGGAAAAGGGACCTGCTTAATCTGGAGCAAATGTAGCTTCCTTCGATCACTCTCCTGTAGCCCTCTGGCCTGGAGGTCGTCTTCTTCCTGGCATCGGAGGCCGCTACCCAGGAGGTGGTGGAGAAGGGCCTGGCAGTGGGAGGCGTGTTCATCCCCCTGGAGCTGCTGGAGGACCTGAGTAGTCCTAACCTCCGTCCCTCCCTTCCTTCCCAATGTCGCCCTGCTACCTGTCCTCTCTGCCCTGGGGAAACTCCTCCCTGTTGTCAGCCCTCTCCCACTGGGCTACAAAGACCCCGCCCTCTGTTACGTCCTCTTGTTCCACCAGCAGGTGCAGCTTCAACTGCTGCCAGTGGTGCAGTGACAGAGAGGCACTGAAGGGGTCCTTCCTGATCCTCTACCAGGGGGCCCGCTACCGGGTGCATTACTCTATGGGGGAGGCCCTGTGCTATCTCTGCCAGGCGATCCCCCTTGGCCCGGCATGGAGGAGTGTCCAGGATCCCCAAGCCCCAGCAGGGCGCCGGCCCCATCATTGCCAGGCCCCTGGCTCCCCGGTGTCTGGAGCCACCCCTCCTCCTCCCCAGCCCACCACTGATCCTGCTTGGGTGCTGGGGGCACCTCCCCCAGCATGCCCAGATGAGCGGGAGAGCTCTGCCTCCACTGCGTGCACTCTGGCAGGGCCTGTGGAAGAGGGTGCAGTGGGGGTACTGCTGGGTATAGGAGAGGGCCCACCCCAGTGGGAATCTTTCCTCCCTTGGACTACCCCACTGCTACCTCCTCCTGTCCCCGTGCCATTGCCCTTGCCCCGCAACCCAACTCCTGCTGGCCAGCCCACACATGATGCCATGGAGGGTTGAGTCCAAGTACAGGGGAAGCAGGGCAAGCAGAAGGCTCAAGCTCCACTCCTTCAGTCTGATGCAGAGGCCCCCCGAAGGACCAGGAAGGGGGCTACTGACACTGAGCCTTCTGCTTTGCCCCCAGGTGAATCCCCCCCTCTGGAGCCAGCTGGGGACAAAGTAGCAGCAATGGAGGGTAGCCCTGCCCCTCCTCCAGAGACCCTCTTCGAGGAGGCCTCCAATGGAGCCCCTCCTTCCCCCTTGTTACCTAAGGCTCCCACAAGCCCCAAGGCAAGCGTCGCTTTGGGTGCCGGCGAAGAGGTCCCTGGGGTGATGGGTGGTGATTTCCCCATCATCTTTGAGGAGATCGAGGCCCTGGGTCTGACCCCAGTCACCCAAGGGGAGGACGACCTTCTGCCAGTGGGCCTCAATCTGGGTGCTCCCACCTCCAAGGAACTCCTGGTCTTTTCCACCAGCCCAGCCGCAGATGGCACCCTGCTAACGGCCTATTGAGGCAACGGCCAGTGCCACACGGCCGGGACCTGAGTCACCAGGGACATCCCTCGCTGCTGCCATGGGATGTTAGATGGGATGGGATTTGAGTTACTACAGTGACCTCGCCCCTCCATACACTGCAAGAAGAGCTGTAGGAATTTCTTGAAGACGTGAGTGGATCCCTCCAGCGTTGGCGGGATTTTCATCAAATCCTCTGTGCCGTAAGGGACCTCTTGGGGGAGGGTACATGGACCATGAGGCAGGCCGCTTCGGCCTACCAGCAGGTCCACAGCTTCCATGACTCTTTGCTCACCTGTGGGGTAGCTCACGGTTTGCTGCACAGCCCAGCGGGGGCTATGAGCATTCCTGCCGGCGAGGATCCCCCCGAACCTTCTTCATGGCACCCATCATCTTTGCAACATTAAATACCTGGGGCTGTAGAATGGGTCTCTGCAGGATCCAGGTGCTCTCCTTCCTTCGGGGGGGTGGGGGAACGACTCTGTGGTTTTCCTACAGGAGACCATATGGATCCAGCCATCAAAGCTACCTGGTGGCTGGAGTGGGGGAACAGGGTTTATTTTAGCCACCTCACCACCACTTCGTCTGGGGTGACCACCCTGTTCTCCCCCGACCTACGGCCTGAAGTGCTGCGGGTCGCCGAGGCTGTGTCGGGCCACCTGCTGCACTTCTGAGTCAGCATGGAGGGGCTAATAGTCAACCCCGTCAACGTTTACACCCTCACGTCGGGCCTGGAGTGGCTTCACTTTTATCAGCAGGCTTCCGCCTTCCGCGGCTCCTTGGATCCTCGTGAGTGCCTGGTCTTGGGCGGGGATTTTAACACCACTCTCGATGAGTGGGACCACTTGGGGACTGAGCAGTGCCTGGCTGCCGCAGACATCCTCAGGGAGATTGTCAACCATCACTCCCCAGTGGACGTCTGGTGTGACCACCATCTGGACGATGTCTCAATGTTCACCTTTGTCCAGGTGGAGGCATGTCAGTCGTGCCACTCCCGGTTGGACCGCATTTACTTCTCATGCCGTCACCTTTCACAGACCCACTCCTCCAGCATCTGGCTGACCCCATTCTCAAATCACCACCTAGCGACCATGATGGCCTCTCTCTGCACAGAGAGGCTGGGGCCGGCCTACTGGCACTTTAATAACAGCTTGTTGTAGGATGTGGGTTTCATGGCTGCCTTCTGGGAGTTCTGGCTGGCCTGGCGAGGGAAGAGACGCACCTTTCCCTTGGCATGGCAGTGGTGGGACCTGCGGAAAGTCCACACCCGGCTCTTTTGCCACAGCTACACATGGGGTACCAGCCGACAGAGGGATGCAGCAATACAGCGGTTAGAACGGGAGGTCTTAGAGATGGAGAGGCATCTGTCTGACAGCCTCAAGGATCCATCCCTCTTCAGAGCATGCCAGGAGAAACGGGAAGAGCTCTAGGCCCTCAAGGACCATAGGGCCCGGGGTGCCTTTGTCCAATCCTGCATCTGCCTCCTTCAGGAGACTGATCATGGCTCCCACTTCTTCTACGCCCTGGAGAAAAGGAGAGGGGCCAAGAAGCACATCACCTGCCACCTGCCTCCACATCACCTGTCTGGGAGGACCAGGGCCTTCTATGCAGGCATTTTCTCCTCGGATCCGACCAATCCTTATGCTTGCAGAGTGCTCTGGGACGGACTCCCGACAGTCAGCACGGGCAACTGAGACCGGCTCAAGCTGCCCCTCACTCTGGCCAAGTTCTCAGAAGCCCTCCACTGCATGCTCATAATAAATCCCTGGGCATAGATGGGCTGACCGTGGAGTTCTACCACGTGTTCTGGGACGTCCTCAGCCTGGACCTTGTCACCATCTGGGCCGAGTCCTTGCAGAGCAGGGTCCTCCCTCTGTCATGCAGGTGAGCTGTGCTCGCCTTGCTTCTAAGAAGGGGGTCTCCATGACCTTCGGAACTGGCATCCCATCTCACTCATCAGCACGGACCAAAAAAGTCATAGCGAAGGCCATATCGCTGCAGCTGGGGTCTGTGCTGGTGGACGTGGTCCACCCTGACCAGACCTACGCCATCTCAGGCCGTACCATCTTTGATAATCTGTATTTGATCCAGGATCTCTTGGAGCTCAGGTGTAGGGATAGTCTGTCATTCGCCATTCTGTCACTGGTTCAGGAGAAGGCATTTGACAGGATGGACCACAGGTATCTCCTGGGCATTCTAAGAGCATTTAGCTTTGTACCCCAGTTTGTGGGCTTTCTCCAGGTGCTGTATGCCTCCGCGAAGTGTCTGGTCAGGTTCAACTGGACCCTGACTGAGCCGGTCAGCTTTGAGTGGGGAGTACAGCAGGGGTGCCTCCTCTCAGGCCAGCTGTATGCTCTGGTGATCGAACCCTTCCTCTGTCTCCTCAGCCGGAGGCTGACGGGGTTGATAATGTGAGAGCCAGAGCTGCAGCTGGTCTTGTTAGCGTACACTGATGACATGCTCCTCATGGTCCAGGACCTGGGCAACTTGGTGAGGATGGAGGCCTGCCAGGCCATCTACTCAGCAGCCTTCTCTGCTGGGATCAACTGGGTCAAGAGCTCTGGCCTGGTGGTCTGGGTCAAGTGGCAGGTGAACTCCCTCCCACCCGCGCTTCAGGCCATCTAGTGGAGCGCAAGTCCACTGCTCTATCTTGGCATTTACCTTTCTGCCATGCATCAGTCTCTGCTGGAGAACTGGCAAGGTTTAGAGGGCAAGGTGGTAGAGCAGCTCCGGAAATGGACAAGACTACTTCGGTGCCTCTTCCTCCAGGGAGGGCACTGTTGCTCAATCAGCTAGCCCTGTCCATGCTCTGGCACCAGCTCAGCACCCTGGTCCTGGCCCTGGGCTTCCTGGCCAACCTCCGGACTTCGATTCTGGAGTTCTTCTGGATAGGACTGCACTGGATCTCTGCAGGGGTCCTCCACCTGCCCCTGGTGTGCCTGTGCATTCAGGTGCATGTCTTCTGCCTTCAGGTCTTGCAGAGGTTCCTGTATGGTGCAGGTAGTCCGGCATGGTGAGTACTGGTGCATGCCTTCCTGCGCTGCTTCCGAGGGCTCTGATACGACCAGCAGCTCCTTTATCTCCATCGCAGAGGTCTTCCGCGAGACCTCTCCGGGTTGCCAGTAGTCTATCAGGACCTCCTCTGGACCTGGAAACTGCTTTCGGTGACCAGGTCCGTGGCGGCCACCGAGGGGGCAGATGTCCTTGCAGATCCTCCTGCTACACAACCCCTAGCTCCATGTGCAGGTGGCAAAGTCCCCTTTGGTGCACCAGAGGTTGGTCCTGGCAGAAGTCACCAGAGTTGGAGACCTCCTGGACTATGACCAGGGAGACTGGCTGACTGGCTTGGTGCATGGGGCTCTCCAGGCCTCGTACTCCCCAGTGTGTACTCCCCCACTTCAGGAGGTGAGGGCCACTTTATCTCCCACTGCTCGGGTTTTCCTCGATGGGTTCTGCGAGAGGGCACATCCCTCCATCCCAGGCCCTCCGGATCTTTTCATCGGGCCCTGCCCTGTGGACCCAACTGGCCATCCCACCCCTTTACCATGAGCCGGCTGCACAAGTTGCAGCCCATTTGGTTCTGGACCACACCATGAAAACATCTGTACGTGGTCGTGCTCCACACCTTTCACATCCTTACCCTTGCATCCTGCCCCATCACGAAGTGGCGGGACCTCCTGTCACCTCTGGAGAGTGAGGAGCCCCGGTTGGCCAGCCTATATTCCACCCTGGTCCCAAGGCCCACTGGGGATGTCAGCTGGCAGCTCCTTCATGGATCCATGAGCACGGGTGTGTACTTGGCACGGTTCACTCCCCTCCCAGACACCTGCCCCTTTTTCGGTGTGAGGGAGCTCCTGGTGCACATATACCTGGAGTGCACCAGGTTGCAGCCTCTATTCTGGCTCCTCTTGGATATACTATTGCATTTTTGGTTGCACTTTTCCCCTCACCTGTTCATCTATGCACTCTCCATCTGTGGCCCCACAAAGTCGCAGGACCTCCTTGTCAACCTCTTCCTATCCCTGGCCAAAATGGCCTTCTACAAAACCAGGGAAAAGAGGTTGGCCGACGGGGTTTTCTGGGACTGTGGGGCCTATTTCCACTCCTCAGTCCGTTCAGGGATTTGGGCTGAGTTCCTATGGGCGGCATCCACTGGTTCCCTTGACATCTTCGAGGAGCAGTGGGTGCTGTCTGGGGTTCTCTGCTTGGTGTGCCTGTGCAGTTCCCTTTGTTTAGCCCTGTGACCTCACTCCTGTTCCTGTTATCGCATTAGTTGTCCCTCGCAATTATTTGGAATCCCAACATGTGGATACTTCCCTTAGGCTGTGAGGAGGTCCTTTACAGTGAGCGGGCTCTGCCCGCCCACTTCCTGGATATCAGTAGGATCACTCTCCTGTAACCATCTGGCTTGACCTTATCACACTACCAATCCAGCAAAGGACATAATGAAGACCCTAGTCTTCACCATTGTAATATGAGAGTTTGAGTGGTATTCAAACTGGCATTTGTCTTTAACAGTGAAAATTATTAACCATTGGAACAACTCACCAAAGGTCATGGTGGAGTCTCCATAACTGACTATTTTTAAATTGAAATTGGATGTTTTTCTAAAAGCTATGGAATTATTTTGGTAATGTTCTATGGTCTATGTTATACAGGAGATCATATTAGGTGATTGCATTGATCCCTTCTGGCTTGGAACCTACAAATCTAAGAGAGAAACCACTAAGAGGCAATAAAACAGGTGAGTCCTGCCCTGCTTCTCCTTCTCCTGTCCCTCTCATCACCCTTCCCTCTCTTTTAATTTAGATTATTACAGATTTGTTACATTGACTGACTCATTCATTCCTTGAAGAAACTGAATCTACGTTTCTAGAGGCACCATTTCCTGATGGTCAGACCTGAGACATTAGATTCAGGGAGCTATTTTAGGTCTGCAAACCTGCGACAGGGAGAGGATAGAAGTCTCCCATCCCAAATTTCCTTATCTTCACCTGATCTTTTTAATAAGTCCTTCTCACAGGAAAGCAGCACCTGCATCAGCAGAGATATTGCCTCCATAAGTTTTTTTCTTGGTGATCATGGAACCCTTTATTCCCCCAGGGCTTTTCTGGGGAAGAGACCTTTGATTCCAAAATACTGGTGCCACTAAAAAGAATCCTCTGGCTGCTCCTTCCTTCAGGTTCACTAGTAACATTGTATTTTAATATTTAACAATGAGGTACTGGAACCATGTATATAGTGGGGGTGCTGAGAACCATTGAACCAAACTGTAAACCCTGTATATGATGGAAACCACTTCAAGCCAAGGGGTGCAGCAGCACTCTTAGCACCCTTAGTTCCAACAGCTCTGTGTGTGCTAGTACGCTGTAACTCCCAAAGAATTCATTGGCCAGACTTTCACAGAGACGTTCATCTAGCTCTAGCTAACATAAATTGCAATGCTTCTCAGGTCAAGCTGGACAACCAATTAAAAAATAATTAGTGTAATTCATAAGCATGTTTGTATGTAATTAATCTAAGTAAATGCATGCTAGCTCCTAAGAATTATTAAATATTTTTGTTAAACCTGCAATAAAACAGTCATGCCACGTGCTCATTAAAGCTTCAGAATTGCTGACACTACCTTGCAGGCACCCGATATTTAAAATGCAGAGAGCAGTGATAGTCACTTCTGTATGAATAGAGGCTTAGAAATGAAGAATAAGGGGATATTCCTGTGGGTTTGTAGCGCCAGTGATTACTGGAAGACAGGAGAACTACTAGAGCCTGTTAAGAGCCTAGTTTATACTGCCCTCTTCTGTGCTTTATTGCAGCACAGATATGGATTTCTTTTTCTGCCTTTATACATACTGTTTACGGGGGAGTTCAGATTTCATGAATAATGAAACTGGATTTGGTTCTTCACAGACTACACATTTAAATCCCTATGCTGTAAGTAGGAATGAGTACTTTACACTTGTCAGATTTAATTGACTAATTTCTGCTAGGAAAGTCATGGTGAATAGTTTTCCTTCTCTTCTAACATACATAAGAAAGGCCATATTAGGTCAGACCAAAGGTCCCTCTAGCCCAGTATCCTGTCTTCTGATGGTGGCCAATGCCAGGTGCCCCTGAGGGAATGAACAGAACAGGTAATCATCAAGTGATCCATCCCCTGTCACACATTCCCAGCTTGGGAAGATGCTGACCTTTGGCTCAATATACTCTCATTAAAGTCCATAGTAATTTTGCCCCTGGTGTCAGTGGGAGCAAACACGCTAGTTAAGAAGGTGCCTATGTCCCACCTCTTACTTGTGCTCAACCCACTAATTGGCCCCATCATGCACAATGCTGAGTATCCTCAACTTAGACTGTAGCCAGTGGGAGTTGTGGATGCTCAATATTCTGGTAGAAGGTATTTGGCACCTAGCAAGATCAGGCACTAGATATATATGACTTTCCTGTTAAATGCTGTTGGCTAACATGGTAATACCGCATCTCAAATCTCCTTCCAAAAGTATGACCAAGGCACTTTTCACAAATTTCTATCAATAAAAATATGAATGTATGCAAGCCCTGTGGCCTGAAGCCTCTGAAAGAAGGGAGATTATTGAATAAGTTCCCTGATGGCATGTGCTGGAGAGCAAGGGGAGTCAACTGAGCAAGGCAGCACCTCAATTACATATTAGCTGCAGGTAGTTTGGGGATGTTATGGCATAATTTGACTAAGTTTTATACTTGGGGCTGATATTTTTTTGAGATTACCCTGTTGGAAACCCACCTGGGCAAAGCCTGGATAAAGATTAGGTATGAGGTCACCCTGATGAAAATTGAGGTTTGCTGAGATGGGGTAAGAGGCCCTGGGTGCTAAAAGGTATGGGGGAAAGCAACTGTACTTTTTTGTTTTCTGGTTGGGAATAGCTTTCTAGGTGAGGGGACTTGGGTTTCTAAAGCCAGTGATCTCCTTATATCTGAAGGAGCTGAGCTAAGAGCTGTAATTGCCTTAGGTTGGCAGAGCTGATAAGAAATTCCAGTTGTCTGCTCAGTAGCCAGTAAGAAGTCAGAATCTAGCAGCTATTCTATTCACCAGAGGAAGGCAGAGTTGGGGACCCGCTCCCAGCAAGCAGAGCAAAGTGGCAATTGAATTCACCCACAGGACACAGTTTCTAGAGGGATTGCTTCAAAACGAGCAGCAGAGTGAGACCAGCTGCATGCCCTACCATGGAAGCAGAGGAATTCACATCTATGTCAGCCTAGCAACTCTGGTGAGGCCTCCCTGTCCTAACTACTGAAATCACTATAGCAGGACAGTTGGCAGAGCCCCAGAGCTTCCTACGAAACAGGGACCCTGATTTTCCTGGACTCCTAGAACCACAAACTGTAAATGAGGAAGTTGAGGATCCACGAACTGAGATGGGAGTCTGAAAGGCAGAAAAACCTGCACCAGCCATTCAGTGTCCAATTGTTTGGAACTGTAATTATGCACACTGAGGTAAAATGGTGGTGGAAAGTGTTAAATTGTAAATATTTGTCCCATTTCAATCCGATCTTTCCCTTTTCTCCCCCTCATCCCCTGACCCCAGTAAAGTTCATTTGTTTAAACCTCTATGCTTGCAAGTGGGTACAGATTTGGCTGGTAAAGGCACTCAGAGTGATTATAGGTTCCCAGATTACCAGGTGGGGGCTCAAGACAAAATGAAAGATAATCCCCTAAAATAATGACCCATCTCTTGTTTCTGCTGGCGTGTTGGCAGAAGGGTTCTGTGACGGATTGGCTCACAGAAACCCCCTTGGGAACTGCCACCTGATGTCCTGGGACTACCTCTGAGCCCATTTTCCCTACCAGCTTGGGATTTCAGTGCCCTGCCTGGTTGTGCCAGACATACTAGCCTGCTACACATCCGAACCACATTCCCCAAAAGCTGGAGGCTTAACTGAAAACATCTTAAGAAGTGCTCCTGTCTCCAACACCCAGATACCAGTTCCCAATGGGATCCAAACCCCAAATAAATCTGTTTTACTCTATATAAAGCTTATACAAGGTAAATTCATAAATTGTTCGACCTCTATAACACTGATAGAGAGATGTGTGCAGTGTTTTGCTCCTCCAGGAATTAATTACTTGTTCTGGGTTAATAAGTAAAAAGTGATTTTATAAAATATAAAAAGTAGGATTTAAATGGTTCCAAGTAATAACAGACAGAACAAAGTAAATTACCAAGCAAAATAAAATAAAACATGCAAGTCTAAGCCTAATACAGTAAGAAACTAAATACAGGTAAATCTCATCCTCAGAGATTTCCAATAAGCTTCTATTACAGACTAGAATTCCTCCTAGTTTGGGTTCAGCAGTCACTCACACCCCTGTAGTTACTGTCCTTTCTTCCAGTTTCTTTCAGGCATCTCTTTCGGGTGGAGAGGCTACCTCTTGAGCCAGCTGAAGACAAAATGGGGGGATTTCCAGGGGCTTATATAGCCTCTCTCTTGTGGGGGGAAACCCCTCTCTCCCCCTGTGTAGAATCACAGCTACACGATGGAGTTTTAGAGTCACATGGGCAAGTCACTTGTCCATGCATGACTCAGTTCTCTGCAAGCTGAGCCATTGCCCACATGTTAGCTCGAACGTTCCCAGGAAACCTCAGATGTGGATTGGCATCCATCAAGGTCCACTGTTAGCCAAGTATTTCCATTTACTTGAACAACCCCTTCACACTATGTTGATCAAATCTGCCTTAAGTGCTTTCTACAGCAAACACTTTAAATACAAGTATAAAGCCAACACTCATAACTTCAGATATAAAAATTATACATGCATATGAATAGGATGAATACATTCAGTAGAACATAACCTTTGCAAAGATATGTTATATGGCAGCTGTAGGCAAGTCTACAGCTTGTGACATGAAGGGGTAAATGGTCACTTTGGCCTTCGGGTTGATGAGTTTGGGATCCATGAAGGATTGGTGGATAGCTGGACACGTTGTGTTTAACCTCGTCACCTCCAGATCGTGGTACACCACTCAATCTCACACACACTACAGACACTCTCCCTTATCACAGATCGTGTGGATATTTATGAGGAGCACGTGGGGCGCGCGAATTGGTGTCGTAATCGTCGGTAGGTGTAAGTGCATTCTGCGAAGAAATTGTTGCACACAGCCGCATGTAGGGTGGGTCTTTGAGGCAGTTCGGCCTTTATAAATGTCCCAGTTCATTACACTGATGCATCTTCCAGCTGACGGGTCACTGGGTCAAAGGTGAGTTTACTGGAGACTGCGTGAGGTGAGAGGATAGGGTGGTCCTGTGCTTCCTTGGGTTGTAGGTTGGGTTTTGGGTTGCCGACTCAAGTGTTGTAGGGTTTATTGGTTCGGTGCGTGCACCCCTGGGGTTTTCATTCCCTTAACAGTAGTTCTTGCTTTCTGCCACTTCATCCAGTTGGCTGCCAATCTCCCCGCCTTGGCTTTGTAGATTTTTGGGTTTTCCATCTTGGATAGTACCGTGTTATGTCCTGAACGAACACACATCCAGACCTGCTCCATTTGTATGAGGAGTGCAGTTGTCAATGGATTGACATTGTTTCCTGATCACCAGCTTAAATTCTTTCCAACCGTAGTAAGCGTGTTGGGAATGACCATCTGAGTGTTCCACTTTTGGGTTCTGAAAAACGCGACGGGCATGATCCGGTTATACCCATTTGGTAATCTGGCCTTTTGAAACAGTTTATAATCGTTCATTTTGTCCTCTTTGGCATTTAGCCGCCACCTCTGCTAAGGACCACTGAGGGTTGGCCTCAAGCTCTACCATGTACTGTCTTTCACGATTTGCTTCTGTACCCAATGCAGCTCTTTTCAATTTTCTAGAAGGCCATCAGTGTTCATCCCTTGCTTTGTAGTGGGAAATTCTCTGCGCTGTGGACCAGTATTGGCGTTAAGGGTGTTAGGATTGCGTTGGGGTTCTGTTGCTTGAGCCTGTTTAAGTTTTCCTAGCTGAATGTTTGATATGTAAAATTAACCAAAACAAAAGCACTTTATTTACCTGTGGATGTTGTGCTGGGTACTTGATTCCCAATCGGAATTCTATTGTTATACCAAAGACCCTTTTTGTCAACCTGTAATTGGCTCTTGCTTAAAAATGCAAAGCCACCTAAAGCAGCAGAAATTTCTCTCTGGCTACTTTTTAAACCTAACCCTTTCTTCTGCAGAAAGCCCAGCAGAGAAAAGAAAAACAAATATTCCTACTGGATTCTTAATATCCACCTCTGCACCATTCATAAGCGATTCCCAAATCTGGACCTTAGCGTCCAGAAATCTGGGTGCTCTGCATTGACACCCTTAAGCTTAATTACCAGCTCAGAATTTGATCTCACTTGCACCATCCAAAATTCCAGGGTTTTGGCTCCCTCTGGTCTCCCAAACCCTTCCCTGGGGAACCCAAGACTCAGAAGCCCTGAGTCGTACCACAAGGAGAATAACCACTTCCCTCTCTCCCCTCTTCTCCCACCAGACTATTCCTCTCGGGCTAACCTGGAAGTTACTGATGCCAATCTCTTACATCACAATCAAGAAGCATGTCTCCTCTATTCCACAAAGAGGAAAACTCCAAATACAGGAAACAGAATGATTCTATCTCTCTTCCCCTCCCACCAATTCCCTGTTGTCTGCAGAGCTTTACCTCCGTAGATCTAACACAAAGAGAATTCCCCTCCCCTTCGTTCCTTACCTACCCAGAGAGAAAACTCAACCAAGTCTTAAAAGATAAGCTTCTATATAAAGAAAGAAAGAAAAAAACATCATGAACATGATCTTGCTCTATATACTAATATACGGCTATTCCTTAAAAGAAAAATATGAAATAAACAGCCTTAATTCAAAAGAGATACAATTTAAACATTCCAGCAACTATACACATGTAAATACAAAACAAACCAATAAACAGCTTATTGTTTTTTCTACCTTTGTAACTTACAACTGGGGAAACTGAAGATTAAGAGTTACAGATAGAAAAAGATCCTCTCTCATAGCTGAGAGCCAGACAAGACACAGACCCAAAAAAATTCCCTCCCTGAGTTTGAAAAATCCGGTTTCCTGATTGGTCCCTCTCGGTCAGGTGTTTTGGTTCCTTGTTAACCCTTTACAGGTAGAAGCATTAACCCTTAGCTATCTGTTTATGACACTAGCATAAAAACATATTCCAGTTCTGTCATAGTTACACTCATAAGCATATTTCTATAAAACATAGAACTCTAGACTCATAGTCAGAAGGGACCAATATGATCATCTAGTCTGACCTCCTGCACAAGGCAGGCCACAAAACCCTACCCATACACATTTTATAACAACACCTAACCCATGACTGAGTTATTGAAATCCTCAAATTGTGATCTGAAGACCTCAAGCTCAGAGAATCCACCAGCAAGTGACCCATGCCCCACGCTGCAGAGGAAGGCGAAAAACCTCCAGGGCCTCTGCCAATCCGCCTGGAGGAAAATTCCTCCCGACCCCAAATATGGCATCAGCTAAACCTGAGCATGTGGGCAAGACTCACCAGCTAGCCCAAGAAAGAATTCTCTGCAGTAACTCAGTTCCCATCCCATCCAACCATCCCCTCACAGACCATTGAGCAGAACTTTATCTGCCGATTAATCCAAGATCAATTGCCCAAAATTAAACTATCCCACATAACATCCCCTCCATATACTTATCAAGCTTAGTCTTAAAGCCAGATAAGTCTTTTGCCCCCACTACTTCCCTTGGAAGGCTGTTCCAGAACTTCACTCCCCTAATGGTTAGAAACCTTGCGTCTAATTTTCAAGTCTAAATTCCTAATATCCAGTTTGTACCCATTCGTCCTTGTGCCTACATTAGTACTAAACTTTAAATAATTCCTCTCCCTCCCTAACGTTATCCCCCTGATATATTTATATAGAGCAAGCATATCCCCCGGAGCCTCCTTTGGCCAGGCTAAACAAGCCAAGCTCTTTGAGTCTCCTTTCATAAGGCAGATTTTCCATTCCTCGGATCATCCTAGTAGCCCGTCTCTGAACCTGTTCCAGTTTTGAATTTCATCCTTTCTTAAAACATGGGACACCAGAACTGCACACAATATTCCAGGTGGGGTCTCACCAGCGCCGTATATAACGGCACTAACACCTCCTTCTCCTTGCTGGAAATACCTCGCCCGATGCGATCCTAAACCGCATTTGCTTTTTATACAGCCATATCACATTGGCGGCTCATAGTCATCCTGCTATCAACCATCCTAAGGGTCCTTCTCTCCTCCGTCGCTTCCAACTGATGCGTCCCCAACGTATATCTAAAATTCTTATTATTAATCCCTAAGTGCATGACCTTGCACTTTTCACTATTATATTTCATCCTATTACTATTACTCCAGTTTACAAGGTGGTCCAGATCTTCCTGAATAGTATCTCGGTCCTTCTCCGTGTTAGCAATACCCCCCAGCTTCGTGTCATCCGCAAACTTTATTAGCACATTCCCGTCTTTGTGCCAAGGTCAGTAACAAAAAGGTTAAATAAAGATCGGTCCCAAATCGATCCTTGAGGACTCCACTAGTAAACTCCTTCCAGCCTGACAATTCACCCCTTCAGTATGACACCGCTGGAGTCTCCCCTTTAACCAGTTCCTTATCCACCTTACAACTTTCATATTCATCCCCTTTTCCAATTTAACTAACAGTTCCCCATGCGGAACCGTGTCAAACGCCTTACTGAAATCGAGGTAAATTAGATCTACCGCATTTCCTTTGTCTAAGTAATCGGTCACCTTCTCAAAGAAGGAGATCAGATTGGTTTGGCACGATCTACCTTTAGTAAATCCATGTTGCAATTCGTTGCCCATTCATTATGGGGTGCAACTTTACCTGAATGTATTTTTACCTGAAATATGCTGTGTTAAGTACTGAGGTGTTACAAAGGCCACCGTCTAGTATATGGCAGACTCCTTACACCAATAAGAACAGCTTTGTATTGGGACAGAGCTAAGTGTTCAGGAAGCAAACAGCAGATTTCAGGATGGCATAGCTGGAAGTCAATCTGTGGAACTCTTTGCTAGAGGATGTTGTGAAGGCCAAGACTATAACAGGGTTCAGGAAAGAACTAGATAAGTTCATGGAGGACAGGCAGGAATGGTGTCTCTAGCCTTTGTTTGCCAGAAGCTGGGAATGGGCGACAGAGATTGGATCACTTGATGATTACCTGTTCTGTTCATTCCCTTTTGGGTACCAGGCATTGTCCACTGTCGGAAGACGGGAAACTGGGCTATATGGACCTTTGGTCTGACCCAGTATAGCCATTTTTGTGTACTTAAGTCCTGTGTTTTGAGGCAGAGGGACTTGGTGAGTGGTATGTCTGGGCCATCTGTTGTTTGTTCTCTGTAAGGAATGTGTGGCTAGACTGTGGGCCTCTGAACAGACCAAATGAGACAGGTTTCTGGGCTGTATGGCTGGGACCTTTGCATCTTTGAACAGACTCAGTGTTCGACATCTGCGTAGCTAATCCCTCCCTGAGAACAAGGACGTAGAGCTGAACAGCAAGTTTTAATACCTGTCAGTTACCAGGCAAACGTCTGAGCAAGTGAACCATGGCCGCCCAGAGGATTCAGGGGGTCTGGGGTCTTCGGTGGCAGGGGGCCCCTGCCGCCGAATCGCCACCAAAGACCTAGCACTTCGGCGGTGGGTCATGGGGCGGAAGGACCCCCCACCGCCAAATTGCCGCCGAAGACCTGGATCATAAGAAGCTCAAGAGACCCAGGCCCCACGAGAATTTTCCAGGGCCCCCGGAGCGCATGAAGGACCCCGCTCCAGGGGCCCCAAAAAAGTCTCATGGGGAGCCCTGTGGGGTCTGGATCCTGCCCCTCCCTCCTACCCCCAGGGCGGCCCTGAAGTGAACAGGAGTGATAAACGGTAGGTTCGAAGGGAGTTTAGAATGGGAGTATAGTTCCTTCTGTTTTAGGTATGGCTCTACATCAGGTTGCAGTTAAGGATGAATACCTGCTGTAATCTGCCTTGAATGTACTATGTTTTCCTTTCTGCTGGAAGACAAAAGAGATTTCTGATGCATGAAATGCAATCTGGTTGCCATTCTGGAGGTCATCTGGAAGCACAAGGTTCAACACTGCACAGCATCCAAGAAAACAGAAGCTTCTTGGATAATCATATCACCACAGACACCAGAAGGGAAAGGACCAGCAACAAGGGAACTGAAGAATCAGACTGGAAATTTGTGACCAGGAGGAGAAGGAGACCTAGGAAGCAGTCAACTCCATTAGAAATAATGAATCGTTATCAGGTACTCAGTGAGTCAGTTACAAAGGAACCTGTCTCTGGAGGAACACAACAGAAGGCTACAGGTGCATACCTGATGGGCATGCTTGGGGTATGAAGCAACAGTGACCAAGAGAGGTTCTTCAACCATCTCAGGAAAACAAGCAACTGTCATTGATAACTCCATATTAAGAAGAGCGAACAGAGAATTCTGCAAGGAACACAAGGCTGTCTTCCCAGAGTGAAAATATGAACTGTAACCATAAAATTGGATGGGATTACAAAGTCTTCTGTCAAATCGCCACCGGTGATGATACACATTGGAACCAACAACTTGATAACACTTTGAACTATACCAGTTATAGAAGACTTCTGGGATCTTGGAAGGGAGCTGAATGAGATGAAATTCTAAGTGAATCTTAGGGATACTTCTACCCCACAAGTCAGAAAAGGGAGAGAATACTGGAGATGAACCACTGGCTGTATCATTAGTGTGAAGCTGAGGGTTTTGGTTTTGTGGACCATTGGGCCACATTCCAGAGAGAGAGGAAGTATGGCCAGCATCTCAGGGAGGCTTATCTTCTTGGTTGCAAATGAGCTAGAGCAGCAAGGAGGGGATTAAACTAAAAACAGTGGGAGAGTGCTAAGAAGGCAAATGCAGTACAAACTAAAATTCAGCATATTGTGAACAACTTGAATAGATGAAACATTTCCTCTCTTCACATTCTTTGTCACATTTATTTTATGTGCCAATGTTTAGAGTGTGGGTAACAAGCAAGATGAATTTGAAATTATCATTGATAAGAAGAAAATGGCATTGCTAAAACCTGGTGAGACACTTTGAATGACTGGAATGTTAAAATCACTGGCTACAACTTCTTTAGGAAGCATAGAGTGGGTAAAAGAGGTGTGTGTGGCGGGGGGGATGGCACTCTACATTAAAGACACCATTATTGGTGATGATAACATTGATAACTCAGATCCACACTATCTTGAATGCATTTGGGCCAATGTATTAATTAACAAAGCTCAGGAGGGGTTACTGCTGTGGTTCTGTTTCAGACCACTAAATCAAATCAGAGAACAGGATGAGTTTTTCCTTAAGTACCTGTCTATACTGTGTGGAAAGAAACATTGTGTTGTCTGGGGGACTACAGTTTGGGAGACATATACTGAAGGTCTCATGCAGCCAGTAGCAAATGTTTAGAGTTTCAAAAATGTATAGATGGTAATTTTCTAACACAAAAGGTACTGCATCCAACACAAGGTAACTATATTTTGGACCTCACTGTGACAGATAAATATGAATCAATCACTGGACTGGAAGTTGGTAGTTGCCTAAGATCCTCATCTTCAAGGTGCTCCATGGCCTGGGCCTAGGATGTCTAAAACACTGCCTACAGTTCCAGGATGAAGACCGTGGTTGAAAACTTTGCTCCTCTAGCACAGTGGAGCTCTTTACAGTAAGAGTAAAGCTCCTCTGCACTTGAGACAAAACTTTCTTGGGGGCCAGTTCAAGACTATGGCATAAACTCACACAGAAACTAAGGACCATTACACTCTTCACCACCTTCAACTCCAATTGCAAAATGCATTTCTTTGACCTTATCTTCTCTAATATGAATGAGTAGCATATATATTTTAATCACAAACATAAAACAAAAAACATGCCACAACAACAACACAAAAAACAACACACATACACCCCAGGAAAAAAAATATGTGCCTACACAAAACAGTCCAATGCACGCACTTTTTCTCCCTTTTGGGAGAGGATGAGAATGCAACCAACATGTGACTGATGTTGGTCATGTTGTTTAAGGCCCTGCTGAAAGCTGCTCAGATATTATGGTGATGAGCACAGTATAAGAACCTAGCAAGAATTCTATTCTATATATCTACCATTTCTGTTCAGCAGCTGAATGAGCTGCCATAACTCTATCCCAGAAGGATAGGTGATAAACTCTGCCTCTGGGCTTCCCGACAGGTAGAAAGAGTTCCTTGAACTTCTGCTTCAATTCCCCTATGTAGCTGTCTCATTTCAGCCATCACTACAGTTGCAATTAATGATTTTTGTTTCAAGGACTGTGATCCCAGTTACAATACAAATTTCACCAACAAAGAGCTAGATTTTTGTACTGTCTGTTTTACACTCCCTAAATAAAGATTGACTACTAGTAACCCCTAAAGCAGCACTGATGCATTTATTTTCATTTCCAAATCAAAGCAAAACATAATGTTGTGGTCCAGATAGTGACAGGTTGGCCTAAGCTTGATGTGAAACCAGTGTCATAGAGCAGTGTTTCCCAAACGTGGGTTGCCGCTTGTGTAGCGAAAGCCCCTGGCAGGCTGGGCTGGCTTGTTTACTTGCCACATCCACAGGTCCAGCTGATCGCGGCTCCCACTGGCCACGGTTTGCTGCTCCAGGACAATAGGAGCTGTTGGAAGCAGCGGCCACTACTTCCCTCAGCCTGTGCCGCTTCCAACAGCTCCCATTGGACTGGAGCAGCAAACCGCGGCCAGTGGGATCCGCGATCGGCCAGACTTGCAGATGTGGCAGGTAAACAAACCAGCTCGGTCCGCCAGGGGCTTTCCCTACACAAGCAGCATCCCAAGTTTGGGGAAACATTATCATATAGTATTTGATTTTAAGGTCAAACGGCACCATTAAAATCATCTTGTCTGACCTCCTGCATAACACAAGTCGTAGAACCTCATCCAGTAATTTCTAGATCAGGCTCAGTAATATAGATAGGGAATAACATTTTTATTTATTTATTTACTGGCAATTTCAAAAAGTGGGGGGAAATCATTTTGGGTCAGACTGAAAATAAAAGTGTTTGGAGAACTAAAAAGGCAAAAAAAAATATGAAACATGTTTGACTGAAAAAAAAAGTGCTGCTTTATTATTTCAAGTATTTTTTTTTAAAAAAAAATAATTTAAAAAATAAAATTAAAGGATATTTCAAAACAAAAAGTTGTTCCAAATCAAAAGATCAAAACATTTCATTTTGAAAATGTCAGAACAAACCATTCTGATTTTTTCAGATTTATTTTCTAAATGAACACTTCAGTGAAAGCAACACTAATTCTTGCCATGTTTCAATATCCCTGAATCTGCATTTTTTTGGACAAAAAATTGTCATTTGAAAGATATCAAATCTTCATTTAAAAACCTGAAATGATGGAAAATCTGCACATCCTTTGGGAATCAATTCTAATGGTTAATTACAATCCCTTTTAAAAATATAGACCTTATTTTCAGTCTAAATAAGTTTTAACCTTCAGCCATTGGAACTTAGTTTTAATATTGGTGTTGCATTGTTTAAGGAGCTCTCTAGTAACAGATGTCCTCTCTCGTGTAAGAACTTGTTATTTGTGATGAAATTGCCACTTAACTTTCTCTTCAATAAGCTAAATAGATTGAGATCTTTAAATCTCTCACTGTGAGGCAGGTGTTCCAGTACTCAAATAACTGTTGTATCTCTTTTCTGAAACCTCTCCAATTTTTCTACTCCTTTTTAAAAATATGAGCCCCAAAACAGGATATATTATGGTAGTACTTGTCTTTCCAATGCCTATACAGAGTTAATATCACCTCCCAACTCCTTCTCAGTCCTCCTCAGTTTATACATCCAAGGATCATGTTAGCTCTTGGATATAAAACCAAACACTATCAAGTCTCAGTGTTCTCGGCAAGATCCAGAGCTCTCCCAGCACATGGAAGAATGAGTATGCTTCCTCATCCGTTTGATTGGTGCAGCATACTTTCCCTTGTATGCTCCTGCAGCTCTTCTGTGAGTGTGGGAGTGACCATGGCCTGATGTCCTCCTTATATGGTGTTTTTTCACCCCTTGGGGCAATAGGAAAAGGAAATCTGTGTATTCTCAAGAACTCAGGAACTGACTGTGATTGTCTCTAGCTCTTGAGCAGGGGTTATGTAAGTGGTGGATAGGAGAGGAAAGATATTTTTGTGTTCCTCACCACACCTAGGCAAGAGCCAAGGACAATCTAGCCCTATAGATGTTGCAACAGTGCATATCAGTCATCATCTGTTAAGGCAGTCATGGAGTTAAATAGTTACTGAATCATATATAAAAGGAATTACTGATATATGAGTCTAATCCAATGCCTACTGACATCAGTGGAAGTCTTTCCATTGACTTCATTGAGTATAGGACTGTGCCCTAAAACAATAGATTTTTGTTGTATTTTAACAAATTTAATTTTAATTCATTCAGAAGATCAATAATGAATAGTTCCAGTAATAATTACCAGGACTGTCTACAAAATTTCATAAATTGTGTTGTGAGCTAATATACAGCATGTGCTAGTTGTCTATAAACAAAGAAATTCACTCACTGTTCTCTAACAATAAGCATGTTTGATAATTGTCACTAGAACTATAAATTATTCATTACAATTTGAAACTCTCCCCATTTATGCCTCTGCTAAATTTGTCCCTGTCTTGTGATATCATAAACAGGCTGCAAGCTACTTATTCAATGGAGATACCCTCTCCAGTAAAGAAACCTCTCTAACCTTATGAGTTCCCTTGCTATTCCAAGGTGAAAATGTTGCCGTTCCCTGTTGCCAATAAAGAGCAAGACTAAAAGCTAGCTATAATTTTCACTATCTACCACCAGTAAAGAAACCTCTCTAACCTTATGAGTTCCCTTGCTATTCCAAGGTGAAAATGTTGCCATTCCCTGTTGCCAAGAAAGAGCAAGACTAGAAGCTAGCTATAATTTTCACTATCTACCACCAGTAAATTCAGAGTACTCCAAGACAGCACTGTTGCCAGTTCTTGCAATGTAGGTTTTTGGAAAGCCCCAAGACCTGGAGTCAAGTGATTACCTAAGATTCTCAGCTTTCATTACAAAAGTAAGTTTCTAGTCCCCATGCTTGTGAAGAAGAGCTTGAAAATGTGACCTGAGCATACACTGAAGGTTCAGAAACCAGAAGATAAATTGAAAGAACCCAAACAGTATTTTTGTTTTTAAAAAAAAGCCCTCATTATTCGTAAGCTCATCTTGTGATTTTATGAGGCCTGATTTATGATTTTTGAATGCTGGGGGCTGGCAATACAGACACTGGACTACTGAAAGTGAAACCATAAGATAAAGAGCTATGTGGGATCTGACAGAGTTGTAATGCTGTTCTGAATGTGATTTACATTCCCCAATGTGAATGTGCACCAGAGCTTGGGTATATTAGAGATACTGTTGACAGATCATAGGACAGAGGTGAAGGAAATGAATTTTCAGAAAGATGTTTCTAAGCTACTCATGTAAACCATCAATTGTGTGCCTACTGGGGCATGCAATTCCACTTGGACACAGTGTAAAATTTTCAGCAGGTAATGTGAAGGAGCAAAGACACTTTTCCTAAAGAAAGCACTTCAGCTACATGTCGGGGGTGGGGGGGAGGAGAGGTATACACCTGCATTTTTAAAAATGGATACATTGAAATTTTGTTTTCAGTGTGTTCTAATATAAAACATGTATTTGACATTTCTGTGTCTAGAGCTAGTGGCATCTGACTTGATTCATTGTATGAAAAATAAGGCTTATATAATGTATATTATGACCAACATGTGTGTCCCTTAAAATCAACCCACTTTTATTTTGGTGTCTAAATTTGACTTCCACCATCTTGGCCAACACACTGAGGATTCAACTGCGGAACCACCAGAGCTAAAAAGCTTGAGCTAGAGAGCCAATGTTTTCAGCTGAGAGCTGTAACTGAGCCTTAGCACTTGGAGATCAGGCGTGGAAGTGAAACTGTAACACACACTGACTAGAGTGGGTCATATAAACATGGATTTAAATGCTTAACTTTGGGCACCAAAGTTTGGAAAATTTAGCCTGGGTATATCAACTCATGATTTACTCTACTCAGCTATTAGTAATATGGTTGAAGAACAAGATTTCAAAGCTGGATGCCTAAGATTAGGCTCCTAAATCCATTTTTTGGTACCTTATTTGAAGTGGCTTGATTTTCAGAGGTATGAAGCGACTCCACTTTCAACTGAATCTGCTTACATCCCTAAGGCGGAAAAACTGTAAGTATACACTGTGCTTTCTTCATCCTCCACCTCCCCCCACAACCTGCTTTGGGTAGCTAGTAAAGGATAGCCATCCCCTGTGTCAGACATGCCTTACCTTGTCTTCTCCCTTGTGCACCAGTGCAGGAGCTGACCACATGCTGTCCCTTTTTGAGTAACTCTAAGATTACCTCTTTTAATTCCTCACTTGCAACTGTTTTAACCAGAACCCGGGGAGATATCACAGTTTGCATGCATTTGGTGAACTAGTTTTAAAATCTTGGTTAATGCTCTTATCCAGCTTTTGTTCCCAGACCACATGTGAATGAATCCAAAGCATGAGTTTATGCTGTATCTGCAAAGGGCATTATAAAAAGCTCCATATCACTATTTCTTCATATCCTCCTCCTGGAGATTTGAACCTGTTACCTTCTATTCCCATGTCAGCTCTGGTCCTCCATCTACTTGAAGCTTTGATAAAAATACCAAAGAGTTTGGCCAAATTCCAGTGGGATACAAGTGGAGAGAAGGCTGATTTAGACCCCATATTACTTACCTACCAGTAGGGTGACCAGATAGCAAGTGTGAAAAATTGGAACAGGGGGTGGGGGGCAATAGGCATCTATGTAAGAAAAAGACCCAAATATCGGGACTGTACCTATAGTATCGGGACATCTGGTCACCCTACCTACCAGAGGAAACTTACTGAGGGCTGTGAATAAGAGATAAACCCATTGATATGGGAGACAAAGCTAATGAAAGATTTCAGATGAGGCTTTTCATACCTTACGTGTTCAAACACACTGCCTTTCTTAGATCAATCAAAGTCTTACCCATATGCAGATTTCATGGAAATGAGATTTATTACACTCCATTTGGTTCGTTAAAAAAGAGGAGGCATATACACAATCATTTCTCCCCATAAGCTATCACACCTCCAGTGAAAGGTGCGATAGCTATTATTTGTGATCCTTTCTTAATACTTTTCCAGCTTGTCTCCAGAGAAATGCTACTAAAGGGATATTACCACATTTTAGGATACCTATGTAGCTTCCCGCTCCTCAAAAGAAAAAAACCCTACTTGTTTTTGTCCTTTTGTTTTGAATATTGCTTCACATAGTTTTCTTCCCTTCCTGGCACTTTTAACATTCATCACTATTGTTTGATTTTAAATGGGGAGTATCTCTGTGCGTTCAGGAACTGTGTGTGTATAAAAGTATATAAAAATCATTGCATTGCATGGCCTCTTTAGGCAATAAGCCACAGGTAATGAATCCCCCTGTGAGGAAAGGAGAGGGGAAGAAATGTGTTTTCCTCCCTCATGTGTAAGTGATGGAAAATGGTGATTTATAACAATCAAATCAAATGTGCATAGCTGTGGTGTTTAGATGTTGCTTGTAATTGTTAGAACTGGGAACACTGGCTGTTGGGAGTCTGGAAGGACAGGAAACAGGAAGGAGGGGGGAAGAGTTGAGAAGGCAGAGTGAGAGTTACAGAGGGTGCAGCAGCAGCTTGGTAAAGAGGTTTCCACTTTAAAAATAAATTCCTGTTGAAGTTTATAAGTACCCTGCCTGGTTGATACAACAGTAGCCTACTGAGGGCTGTTGTACAAGCCAGAGTGATCGTACTTGATGGCATCACATCAGGCATCATAGTGTGAAGTTCCCAGATCTGGCTCAATCCAGTGAATCCACAAATCTGAGCCTTGAATTATTTTATATATTTCTATCATCTCCCCTCTTGTTCATTTCCTAACTGGTGTAAACAATCCCATTCTTTTCAGTCTGTCTTCATATGAGATGTTTTCCATTTTGTCCACCTTTGAACCCCCTCTATTTCTGCTGCTAACTTTCTGAGACATGGTGACCAGTACATCACACATTATTCCAGATGAGCCTGTACTACTGACTTTTATAATGGTATTATACTATTTCCTGTATTATTCTCCCCTCCCACTCCTTAAGCATCCTAACATTTTGTTCACTGTTTGACTGAAGTCATACTCTCTTCATTGAACTGTACACAGTGATACCTATTTTTTTTTCCTGAGCTGATTAAATTAATTTAGAACCTTGTAAGGTGCATGTGTAGTTCAAATTATTCCCTCTAATTAACATTACTGTGCATTTGGCAACATTAAATTTAATCTGCCATCACGTTGCCCATTCACTTCCACTGACTTCATTGGGGATTGAATCAGGAGGACTTAAGTGAGACTATATTAGGCACCAGCGCACTGGAGTGGGGATTCATCCCCAGTAAAAAGGAGTCGGTGTTTTAATCTCAGGTCTCCTTCATGTTTTCCAGTGGGTAAGGACATCTTTAAAACCCACCATCGGCTCTGTAAGCATCAACTGGTGGAAGCTGCAAGGGCATGCTTATAAATTTTAGACAGCAAATGCAAAGTGGTGTGCATGACCGTTTACGCACACAAGGACAGACTGTACGGGGGATGGAACTTTGCTCACTACATCAGGAGCAAAGCATTCCCCAAAACCTTGACCAGTATCTGGGCATACTGACAGGTAAATGAGTCATATGAGGATCTGACCATATTCTTTGCAGCTAGAACCAACCATGCACATGAAATTACTTTGTGTCAGTAACTATAGTGGTGACAGAAAATCACATAAGAATAAATACAACAGACATACATTTTATATGAGATGCAACACTGTTAAATACAGCATAGAGCAGGATCCCAGAACCTCTTGTCAGAGCCCTCTCCTCTTGTTGAAAATCTTGTTTAGCTTTTATGGTTCACAGAAGAGCCCAAAGCTTTAAAATCTAATGAATGTAAGTTTGGATAGCTTTGAAGACTGATGGATTTCCATATTCCTCTTGAAGTACACAAGCAGCAACATGTAACACTATATCTGTCGGTGGATTGTCAGCAGCAGGGATGGACCCTGGAACCTCTGGTTCAAGAAGCCTGAGCCACTACTACCACAGCTTGAGGCCACACCTCTTGGCTAGTCATGGCTTTGGTAGGCTCATCAGCATCTCTCTGTGGCCCAGCCAGGATGATCTTACAGTGAATGGGGACATTTCAAACACGATGAATACTGTATATTTGTGATGTTATATATGTTATGTCCTCAGGTTGCTACCATGAAGAGTATTGTAAAAATGTTAGTTGTTCTTACTGCTAAAAACTAATGCCAGAGTTTTCAGCTACAGAAATGGTACTGCATGAAATGGTAACCATGAAAAGCAAATTCACAATGAATCACACAGTGCCAGATTGGAATAAGAGCATTGCAAAGCTGATTTGTGGGCTGATGTTCTATTTAATGTGGTTTCCATCAAACTGTTCATAAAATTCATGCCTGCAGCTATCCTCCATTACCGTGTCCTTTGTACCTTCTTCTTGAAAATAACTTGTTCATTAAATTGCAGGAGTGCAAAAAAATACTATCCAATGTAAAGGAAACTGAGGGGTATTGTGTATAGATCACAGCAAATATTCAACCAGTGGCAAAATGGTGCATTACACATCTGGATTACAACTCTTATTTGCATAGGTACCATTGCAATTAAGGGTGACACCTTCATATGTCTCTGAGACCTGGCTGGATGATGCTGAGGTCTAGTGTACATATAGCTCTTTTCAGCTGGAACAGGACAGCTGTGAAAATTCCATGCGGTGTTCAGTGCACAAAGTGATTGGTGGCCGGGGTGAGGTTTATCTAAGCATCTGGATATTTCCAATACCTGTAACAAAGGGCCAAATTTATCTCCTTGCTGTTTTATAGGCCATCAGGTTCCATAGAAGAGGGTAGCATTCATGGCTAAATTCTCTGAACAAATGTCAATGCTGCTGCTGTTGAAATCCTCATAGAATATTCTCCTCAGGAATGTCAGCTTCACACTGACATTGGCATGTGTCGACCTGTTAGTAATGAATTCACTGAGGTCTTGCCCTAAAAGTAAAGAACTTTCCTCTGCAGGGCTGGCCGTATGCTTGACCTTCTCTTTATTGTTTTGATTTGGATATACTGTCACCCTGTTGAATAGTCGGACCATCACCATTAGACTGAGATTTTCAGTGGGGCCTAAGGGTGTTGAGTTCTCAGTTTCCTTTGCAAGTTGGGCATCTCATATCCTTCGACCCCTTTGCAAATCCCAGCCATAAAATTAGGGAACAGTCTGTACCAGCGCCAGAACTAAACTATTATATGTGAGCAGATGGGTTATGTTTTGTCAGCTCTCTTGGTCAGCTTGGTGATGAATTGTCTGCAGCACCTTTATGCGCCTTACATTTAAAAGATGAGAAAACATTAATGTCTTGTCTGTATAAAGTATGACTCTATAATATCATAAAGATTGGGATAGGAAGAGACCTCAGGAGGTCATCTAGTCCAACCACCTGCTCAAAGCAGGACCAACACCAACTAAATCATCCCAGCCAGGGCTTTGTCCAGCCAGGCCTTAAAAACCTCTAATGATGGAGATTCCACCACCTCACTAGGTAACCCATTCCAGTGCTTCACCACCCTCCAAGTGAAATAGTTTTTCTTAATATCCAACCTAGACCTCCCGTACTGCAACTTGAGACCATTACTCCTTGTTCTGTCATCTGCCACCACTGAGAACAGCCTATCTCCATCCTCTTTGGAATGCCCCCCTTCAGGTAATTGAAGGCTGCTATCAAATCCCCCCTCACTCTTCTTTTCTGCAGATTAAATAAACCCAGTTTCCTCAGCCTCTTGTCATAAGTCATGTGCTCCAGATCCCTAATCATTTTTGTTGCCCTCCACTGGACTCTCTCTAATTTGTCCACATCCTTTCTGTAGTGTGGGGCCTAAAACTGGACACAATAGTCCAGAGGTGGCCTCACCAGTGCCAAATAGAAGGGAATAATCACTTCCCTCAATCTACTGCCAACATTTCTACTAATGCAGCCCAATATGCCGTTAGCCTTCTTGGTAACACGGCCATACTATTGACTCATATCCAGCTTCTCGTCCACTGTAATCCCCAGGTCCTTTTCTGCAGAACTTCCTCTTAGCCAGTCAGTCTGTAGCCTATAGCGGTGCCTGAGATTCTTCTGTCCTAAGTGCAGGACCATGCACTTGTACTTGTTGAATCTCATCAGATTTCTTTTAACCCAATCCTCCAATTTGTCTAGGTCACTCTGGACCCTATCCCTACCCTCCAGCATATCTACCTCCCACTCCAGTTTAGTGTCATCCGCAAACTTGCTGAGGGTGCAATCCATCCCATCATCCAGATCATTAATGAAGATGTTGAACAAAAACGGCCCCAGGACAGACCCCTGGGGCACTCCGTTTGATACTGGCTGCCAACTAGACATCAAGCTGTTGATCACTACCCATTGAGCCCAACGATTTAGCCAGCTTTCTAACCATCTTATAGTCCATTCATCCAATCTCTACTTTTTTAACTTACTAGCAAGAATACTGGGGGAGACCGTATCAAAAGCTTTGATAAAGTCAAGATATATCACATCCACTGTTTTCCCCATATCCACAAAGCCAGTTATCTCATCATAGAAGTCAATCAGGTTGGTCAGGCATGACTTGCCCTGGTGAATTCATGTTGACTGTTCTTGATCACCTTCCTCTTCTACAAGTGCTTCAGAATGGATTCCTTGAGGACTTGTTCCATGATTTTTCCAGGGACTAAGGTGAGGCTGAGCAGTCTGAAGTTCCCCGAATTCTCCTTTTTTCCTTTTTTAAAGATGGGCACTATATTTGCCTTTTTCCAATTATCCGGGACCTCCCCCGATCACCACAAGTTTTCAGATATAATGGCCAATTCTCTGCAATCACATCAGCCAACTCCCTCAGCACCTTCAAATGCATTAGATCTGGTCCCATGGACTTGTGCATGTCCAGCTTTTCTAAATAGTCCTTAACCTGTTCTTTCACCACTAAGGGCTACTCACCTCCCCCGCATACTGTGCTGCCCAGTGTAGCAGTCTGGGAGTTGACCTTGTCTGTGAAGACTGAGGCAAAAAAAGCATTGAGCACTTCAGCTTTTTCCACATCATCTGTCATTAGGTTGCCTCCCCCTTTCAGTAAGGGTCCCACACTTTCCCTGACCACCTTCTTGTTGCTAACATACCTGTGGAAACCCTTCTTGTTACTCTTCACGTCCCTTGCTAGCTGCAACTCCAATTGTGCTTTGGCCTTCCTGATTACACCCCTGCATGCTCAAGCAATATTTTTTACTCCTCCCTAGTCATCTGTCTAAGTTTCTACTTCTTGTAAGCTTCCTTTTCGTGTTTAAGCTCACTGAAGATTTCTCTGTTAAGCCAAGCTGGTCGCCTGCTATATTTGCTTTCTTTTCTACACATTGGGATGCTTTGTTCCTGTGCCCTTAATGAGGCTTCGTTAAAATACAGCCAGCTCTCCTGATGCTGCCCATCAGTTCCCTGAAGGAGTCAAAGTCTGCTTTTCTGAAGTCCAGGGTCCATATACTGGAGTCCTCAGAGGAAACCTTGGTATTGCTGTTTACAGTAATTCCTTTCTTTGTGCTAAAGTTATTTACTTTGGAGCATGTATAATTTATATATAAAAAGTGCTTTTTACACTGGGGGAAAAATAAATATAAAATATATTTTTAAAACTCACTGGTAACAAAGCTAGAGCACAATTATTTTCAAGTGCCAGAATCAGAGGCATGTTCAGCAAATGCATTGGCCTTTTGAATGTTTTGTGCTGTTCCTTGCCCACATTTTCAAGAACAGAATTGACCTCATAAACTTACTCTATGAAGAACAACATTTAACAGCCCAGGTTCAATTTAACTCTTCCTCTGTGATTTTTCAGAGAAGGATCTTAAATACCCATTTCCACAGTCTGATCAGGTACCAAGAATCATATAAAGGAGAATCAGACCTTAAAGGTGAATACAATTTCAGTGGAGCGGAGAAACCCTGGAAAGAAAGATTCAGTATCTTCTTTGACATCTTCACCTATAGACTTTAAGGTTAATGGAGTTTTACCAGAGACTCGACAACCTCTGCAGCTCTAAAGTATGAAGAAGTCTTCTGTGAGAGCACCCAATGGGCAATCATGCTGCTGAAAATTGATCTCCATGCCATTGACCCACATCTGGTAAAAAATGAAGGATTGAACTAGATTCTTTGGAAACTGATGTAGAAATGGGAAGTGCTGATAGTGGCACTGAAATTACCCATGATGGGTGTACATACTCCACACAAAGTCAGCCAGGGAAGTGGTTAATGCTCTGCAAAGAATACCAAGCAGAGGGCTTGCTCTGCCCCAGCTAAGCTGCTCAGCCTGTCAGCTAGAAACAGAGGATACAAAAGTCAGGATTTTCCCAATAGAGCAGGGAATTTGGGTGTCCCAATTTTTGGTGCCCAATTTCAGATACCGTAAAGGGGCTGGAATTTCTAAAAGTACTGAGGAGCCATCTTCTGAGAATCAGACCTCTTGAAGGTCACTCAAGCTGAACACCCAAAATGACTAGTCATTTTTTAAATCTAATCATAGTGGTGTATTTTATTCCAATTGCACTAAAAACAATAAGAGGGACTGTGATAGGGTTTCCACTCCACACAAGACTTGAAGGGGTTAAGGTGGTCAGATGGGCCAATTAACTTGCCAGGTTGCACCTGAGGGAGGAGTCAGGAAGCTGAGATTGATTAAATGAGGCTCAGCTGGGCAGGAACAGGAGTGGCCCATATAAAGCCCAGGAGCTGAGAGTAGAAGGGGGCTGCAGGAACTCCCTGAGAAAAGGGAGTTTGGGTTGGCAAGCCCAGATAAGTGGGAGAGCCAGAAAGGCTCAGGGGAAAAGCAGGAAGGGATAAGATAGGACAGACTTTGACTGCTAATGAAAGGGTCTCTGAGTTGGAACCTGGAATAGAGAGGACGCCTGGATTCTCCTGTCAGCCACAGCTGGGGAAGTTGCACAGACCACAGTGGAGAGTGGACTGGCTTGGACAGTTTCACCCTGAAAGACTTTAATATTCTGGGAAGGGAGGGGCATAGTGACCAGGCTGGAGGGCCAAGTCAATAGGAGGAAGCCCCAGGACAAGAGAACCCCCTACTCCAGCCCTGAGTCTCCTGCATGCTGACCCCCTCAGCCCCAGCCAAGAGCCCCCTCCTGCACCCCAAACTCCTCATACCTGGTCCAACCCAAGAGCCCGCACCCCCAGCTGGAGCCGTCACCTCCCTTCCCACTCCCTCCCACTCCCCGCATCCCAAAGCCCAGATGTTTTTTCTCCATTTATCCCTCCGTGAATAAATATTTCCCTTTCCTATATTCATTGTACTATTCCGTGGTGTGTGTGTTCACTCTGGGGGCTTTGGAACAGATGCCTCTGGGGTGGAAGAGACTTCCCCTGCTGCGTTTCTGCATGCATCTTTTCTTGGCTAGAGCTGCCAGCAGAACAGACTCCATCTTGGCCATGAGGGCGCTAAAGTTACACCTATTTTAGATGAGACTGTAAATAATAGTCACTATTATACAAAATCCTCACCCAGAGCCAAACTACAATAGCTAATTGGATTAAGAAATGGATTATGACTCCTAAAATAATTTGAATTGATGAATTGGATTAAAATAGATTGAATTGTCCATTTGGATTAAGGCATAATCAAATTTCTCCTTTGCCAAAGGATTTGAGTTAACAAGTTAAAGGGAAAAAAAGATAAGGGACAAGAAATGTTTGTCAAAAAGGGTCTGGACTAGAACCCTTTTCCCCAGTCCGATTTAATGAAGCACACGTTATCTCTTTCCTAGTAGCTGAAATAACATTGTGTAATGGAAATGAGCTCAGCAACACCTCTGTAGTCATTATACAAGATAAAAATCCCTAGAAATCTGTTTAAATGTTAATAAATTGGAGGGGCACACTAAAAGGAGTAGCTAAACATTAAACACCTTACCAGCTATGCAAAGCTACCTTGTCTGTACTCCCTCCCATACACGTTATTGATTTTTAAATTACATTGTCTTTTTATTACTTTTCTCTAAATCTGTCACTGTAAGAACTGACACAAAATCTAATCAAACTGTAAGGAAACCATCCATTTTATCTAGTTATTCAGATGGTTGGTGAATAACATCACAGCCCCTGGTTCTATTATAAGTAATGAAATCATCAGCAGCTTGTTCTTTCTGATTGTAAAGGTTTTGCTATGGAAGCATGACATATCTAAAGATAACACCTGTTTAGGGATCTATTAAACAACTGTGTAGAGGAGAAACAAAACAGTACATCAAAAGCAGAGTAATTTTTTATTGAAACACTTCTGCAAATCCAAGGCAAAGAACAACATTAAGGGTCTGATTTTAAAAACCAGCTTCCCATTGTTGCAATTGCAATTTTGCATCCACAATCTGTTGCCAGAACTACTTCTTTTAAGGTGTCTTTAAAGCAATGGACACGGTTCCTGTCAGATGTTCTTCAACTGAGGCTCATATAGTCATGCAGTGATCACCAGGGGTATAGAAACTGCATTAGACTTTCACTTCTTCCATCAGTAACTCACACCAGGCTAAATGTTACCTCCCACCCCTACTTCAATGAGTGCAGAAGGTCTTCAGTGCAGCAGCATCTTCATGGCTCCTCTCCTCAGTAGGGCAGAGGCTACGTAGGGGTTAGCACATGCCATGGAGATTTGCTTCATCATAAGGCTCTCAATAGCAGTGTGGAAGGAAGATTAAGCATGCAGTGGGTGAAGGACTGTGGAAGAAGCTGGAGAAGAGAAGGAGAGTAACCATTAGATTGGCCACTATTCATAGCCACAAGACCAAACCCTCCCTGAAGGAGAGCACACAGTCTATCGTCCATATAAGCTACAGTGGGGTAGCTTTGAAGGCACCCCATGCTGAGCTGCCACATTTGAAAGGACAATTCTTTCCTTTTAGACCCTCTGATGTTTCCTTCACAGAGCCAGTTGGGCTTTAGTCAGGATAGGGCATCATTTGACCTTTCAATAGACAAAAGTACAAGTGTCACCAAAAGTGGTGATAGGGTCACCTGGAGGAGCCTCTCTCCATACCCACATAGATGATACTTTTACCTTCATCGTTGTGGAAGACTTGAAAGCCCAAAGCTGAATTAACTGGCACACAAGCTCAAGACTACTTGGGTATTTTTCTATATAATTTTCCCAACAAAATGCTGCATTCAGCAGAAATGTGATGTGAGTTAATTTTGTGTGAAAACCAAAAAAAAAAAAAAAATTTGTAGACTTTTATGGAACACATCAACAAAATTAACAGATAAAGGGGAAGAAAAGGCTACCATAAATCACATGCACTAGTCATAAATCAATGAATATTGTGTCCATCAACTATTGTCTTTAAATTAGGTTTTTACTCTTTACTGGGAGTCCCCCCCCTCCTTTTTCCTTTACAGAAAATGAAATTTATAGGACCATTAAAATTAGAATTGGAAAATAATCAGATATTTATTAATATAAGAGAAAAATGGCATCAGAATGACCAAATTCTTGTATATAAACATTTTATACATTTCAGACTAATAGTAATATTTTATGATAGGTTGTGTTTATTAACACTTGAGATTACTACAAGAAAGAGATATTTCAGTTTCAGTTTAAAAAATAACAGTAATTTGTAGTAAAGTTTTCTGAACCAAGATTGAAAGTTTTGGTTCTCTTTACCAGACAGTATGGGTAGAGCATATATATCTGGAGCAATATTGCATTTTTGAAAGTTAGAAGAATTCAAAACATTTCTTTGAATCACATTTTCCATATATTTTCCCCTTGACATTATTCTTAGCAGCCAGCCTATCTCTACCCAGGGGCAGCTCTACACAGTTCGCCGCCCCAAGCATGGGGGCATGCCAGGGAGGGTGCTCTGCCAGTCGCAGGGAGGGACAAGCACATGCCGCGGGACAAGCGGACACTCCGCAGGCATGCCACTGAAGGCAGCCTGCCTGCCGCCCTCCCGGTGACTGGCAGAGCTCCCCGCGCGGCATGCCACCCCAAGCACGTGCTTGGCATGCTGGGGCCTGGAGCTGCCCCTGTCTCTGCCATAATAATGCTATACATTGCATTTGAAATCATATAAGAGAATAATTTCTTTTTTTAGAGAATTTTGCAAGGTTCTGAACTCCCAGCATCAAGAGGAGTTGAAGGGTCCTCTGTATCTCATGGGATCAGGTTCTTAGTCCCCAACCTAGCAAAACACTTTAGCACATGCTTAATTTAAGCATGGGAGTAGTCTTACTGATGTTAATGGTGGTACTCACATACAGGCATGTATTTAAGTGCTTTCCTGTTTCAGGTGCTACATAAATTGGCCAGAGAGAAATGTACTCCAACACTCTGGGCTTATTTTTCCCTGCTGCATAAGTCTCTCTGGGTGCCTCACCAAATATAGCTCACCTTTGCCTTAGCCAGACAAGGAAAGGGAAAGAATCATCCAGCATCAGCATAATTATCAGGCCAGAACCATAAGAAGTAATTCATAAAGTGATATTGACTTTGACCCAACCCCTTACCTACCCCCTCTTCCCACATACAGTGAATCTGCTCATCAGTCTGCTGCCTCAAGGTGTCAGAAATAAGCTTCTTCATGCTGAAGTAACCAATTAAGTTTTATTGCTTTATTGATGCTGAAGATATAAAGTGTCTATGTACAGCATCTGTCATAAAATACTTGCTTAAAGCTCCCCTTGTTGGAGACATCAGTATTCCAATAGAAAGATAAGAGAGATTTAAAACTTGTGATGTGGATATGTTTTAGAAGCTAATTACATGCAGTGGGAACATAGTTTGCCATCAGATGTGCATTGAATTTAAGATGTAGTTATTATCAGTGCTAAAATGTTTTCATAAAACAATCTTATGTGCTGTAGAATTAGTCATTTTTCCATCACAAATTGTTCCTTTTCATTTATTTCTTTTCAAATGCAGTTCCATATTAGGTTGAATTCTTATATCCCAAGCAGTTGGATTATTTTATAGATAATTCATCAGAGCCTGCAAAATATTAAATGCTGCTCCTGAATGGGAAAGTCCATTGTCAGAAGCCATCTCTGATGATAATGGTATTAATTTATAGAAATATAAAGAATAAACTAGACATGAGGAATCTGACTGTTATAAATCTGCCACAGATCAGTACAAGTAAACACCATTAAATAGAACTGGACTGTAAATATATTCACATAACAGCTTGTGACAGAAAAAGTTTACAAAGCAAAAGGGATTGCAATAAAAATAGAAAGTATCTTTAGCGGATATCTTGATATATGGCCCACTTCTGCATTTTTCACATAAGAGCTTGAAATGTATTGGATTCTTCAAAGAAAAGAAAAGAAATACATGTTGCATATCTGATACAATCAGGCAGCCTGTGTAGATACCAGGTATCTAGGTTATGAAACCTTTTATACTGAGGAAGCATTGCCCCTTGTATTGCCCTTTGTACACCATATGGGTA
Source organism: Chelonoidis abingdonii (assembly GCF_003597395.2). Classification (NCBI taxonomy): domain Eukaryota; kingdom Metazoa; phylum Chordata; order Testudines; family Testudinidae; genus Chelonoidis; species Chelonoidis abingdonii. The sequence continues at coordinate 34,880,368 of NC_133771.1, read as the reverse complement.
TATCTTTTTCATTTGTGGATTTATAAATAACCTTTAGCGTTGAAACAAAACAGTACATCTATTGTCACTCCAAAATAATACACTCAGATTCGTGGAAGGTTCCATTCAAATGGGAGATGTGCTTGGATCATGTTAACAGGGACGTTATCAGTTCTGAATGATTTTCAAGATGCAGGCTTGCTTTGCTGCTAACATTGTACAGTGCTGCAAATCAAGTGTGCCCTTAAGAAAGGTCAGAGTCAAGATATTTTAAATATCATGGGATTTTTTTTCTCTTAATACAAAAGACCAAGATTTATTGAAAAGATTAGGAAAACAGCAATTGTAAATTCCAAAAACATAACTGATTTTAATTGTACTGAAATAGATGGTATGTTATTTCATTCATCTGTAAATATGAAAGTACTGAAAATGTGTTATATAACTGAACATTAAAACAGATTCTTTTTCAGAGAGCCAAGCATATGCATAATAAACTCATCCTCCTACTTTTGAAAAGCAAGGAGCTGGAACTAAATATTAAACCAACCAAACCTATCCAGCCAAATATTCATTGATATAGCCCAGTGTTTCCCAGACTTGGGATGCGACTTGTGTAGGGAAAGCCCCTGGCAGACTAGGCCGGTTTGTTTACCTGCCAGGTCTGCAGGTCTGGCCGATTGCGGCTCCCACTGGCCATGGTTCGCTGCTCCAGGCCAATGGGAGCTGCTGGAACCAGAGGCCAGTACGTCCCTCAACCCATGTCACTTCCAGCAGCTCCCATTGGTCTGGAGCAGTGAACCGCTGCCAGTGAGAGCTGTGATCAGCCGGATCTGCAGACAGGGCGGGTAAACAAACCGACCCGGCCCGCCAGGGGCTTTCCTTACACAAGCGGTGTCCCAAGTTTGGGAAACACTGAAATAGTCTATTCCCCAATCCTCTTTCCTTCTCTCTTCCTTTTTGCCTCTCCTCTCCCCATTTTCTGAATCTATCTGTCTTTCCAATGTCAGAAAGTATCATTTGGGCCAGAGTGGGGGAAAGCCTTCGGTATTCTTTTCTGCTGTTTGCTTCATTTATATAGAGACGGTGAGAGATGGGTGAGTAAAGCTTCAGAACTACTTTATTCAATAAGAATGGCAAAATTCTTATATATTTGTTATCTTTTATGGCCTGATCCGAATCCCACTGCAACCCTTACAAGGCACTCAGCACTTCAAGGGATTGACTCCTCAGCTGGGCAAATGATGGTGGAGTGAGAGGATTGTTTTATTTTTTAAAAAAATCCTGAAAATCATTGAATATATTATTTTACTATTTGATTTGACCATCTCTCATTATGACCCCCGAATTTCAGATGTGTGCACAATTTGAATTTAATGTACACGTGGCATTTCAATAATTGCTTATACACATCATTTTTTTAATTATTATTTTTCTCCCCTGTTTCAGGCCCCAGTCTTGGAATTTGGTTCATGCAGACTCATGCACCCATGTAGAGTCCCTGTGATTCCATACTAGCATTAAGGTCCACCCACATGAAACAGATTGCTCGCAAGATGCATAACTTGCCACTTGTGTGTGCAAATACCTAACTGCATATGCTGTCACTTTAGCAGTATACCACAAATTAAGCATGCAATTTGAAAAGCGGGCTTTCTGTTCATTTTATACTGGAAGTTAATGACTGAAGTATGTAAGGGTAGGACATTGTTATGAGGAGCATGACGCACATATCTTAATGCATGGATGAAGTTAAACCATGTCCTCTACCCTTTTATAGGGCCTGATCCAAAGGCTATTGAAATCAATTGAAAGACCTCTATTGACACAGTGGGCTTTAAATCAGGTCCATAGTGTGTATGAATACACAGAATTGAAACTCTGAATTCAGAGAGAATTTTTCTTCAGACTGCAAGAGAAGCAAATGTGCATATTAAATATTTGCAGCTGGTGTGAAAACCTCTTTTGGTCAAATCAGACCTTATCTGGCCTTAGATTTAAGGGGCTAGCCAGTAGAAGCCATGCAGAACAGAGAATTTGTAAGTGTAAATGTCTGGATCTGCCCATACTATTGGAGATGGATAGTGTGAAATAACAATTCTTATGTTTAAATGAATAGTGCACTTCATAGTGTCCAGCAGAAAAATCTAAGATGAAAGCATCTTTCTCACAATCTTTATTCCTCTCTCTTTCCCTCCAGGCATAAATTAACATATCAGATACCTATCTGTTTAAACTGTCTCAGTGATTACTTACACTTGGAGTATAAAACTTATCATTTAAACACGTGATTGAAAACCCTTTTGTGCTGAATAACTTCCAGGACAATCAGGTGCTTAAGCAAATGGCAGTTAGTTTTATATTTGTAGTTGCAATATTATTTTAAAATTATGATAAATGGAAGATATATCCATCTTATTTCACTATGCTTTGCACTCTGGAGATCACTAGTACCTTGCATACTAGAGATTCTAACATTAAAGTCACTGGATAGCTTCCAAATCCAGTGCATTGTTGCTATTTAGTTATTGTTTTTTAAAAGTTCCCATCATAAAGGAATCATTGGGTCAGTAATTCAAATGTATTGAAATGACAGAAACTGTTACACAACTGTAATTAATGAGACTATTAGACTGAAGTAAGTTTTAAGTGATCTGCTTTTCCATCAGGTTATCAACACATAGGAAAGGTAGGGCTAGTTAGACAGAATAGTCTTGTGCTTGGAGCATTGAAGTGTGATTCAGATATCACATGTTTAAATCCCACTCCAGCCACAGATTTCCTGGGTGACTTTGAGATAGTCACTTAATCTACCCTATGCCTTAGTTCTTCATCTGTAAAACAGTAATAATTCTGTACCAGAAAAGTGTTATGAGAATAAATCTGTAAGTAACTATGAGGTGCTCAAGTAATGATGATGGCATCAGAAGCACTATAATGCTATATTATATATATATACTATAATGATGAGGACCTCAGAAGTATTGCAGTGTGTTTTAATATTTTCCTTATTCCACCCCTGCTTCCTTTTCTTAGCTCCAACTTCCTCTTGGAACTCTTGCAGCTGCTAACTAGGGTTGCCAGGCATCTAGTTTTTGATCGGATAGCCAGGTCAAAAAGGGACCCTGGCAGCTTCGGTGAGCACCGCTGACCAGGTTGTTAAAAATCCGGCTGGGGCTGGGGCACGAGATGGGGTTTGGGGTGTGGGCTCTGGGCAGCGCTTACCTCAGGTGGCTCCTGGAAGCAGCAACATGTGCCTCTAGCGCCTAGGCACACAGGCGGCCTCCAAGCATTGGCTCCATAGCTCCCATCGGCAGGGAATGCCAATGAAGAAGAAGGGACACAAAAGAAGGACTTTTTGAGGCCCACCATATATGACCCAGCAGTGTCCCCTCGGGAATGAGCAGTCTGAAAAGAACTGTGAAATCACCTCAAGACCACTAGGTCAGCTAGCTATTGGACTGTCCCACTACTGTCTAATATTGTTTAGTTAGAGTCAAGCTGTGTAGATTATTTCCTGTAAAATTAAAGAATAGCAAATATTTCTGCTGAAAGGGTTTTTAGCATAAAGAAAGGGTTGGATTTTTAACTTTCCAGTATCCAGTTCTGCTGTGTCTGAGGTCTCAAGCACTAAGAATTGTGTAATCTATTGATAGCTACTAGTTTGATATTACAAAAACCCCATTATGTTCCTTGCGTGACTGGGAGTCTCTGCACAGGAAATGCCCATGGATGAGTTGAACTAAATTTCTCCTTCACCTTTGTGAGGGCTTTCAAGATCAGACTTGAGGTCATTAAGAGGACAGTGTGGGGAAACTCACATGGCAGATATCTACACTGTTTGTAGCTTGTGGGTATACAGTAAACTTCACTCTAAACTGTCTCAGTCCATTAATCATCACAAATGCAAATAGTTATAACCCACTAAGAGGGTATTAACCCTCTAGATCATCTGTTCAGTTTATTAGCTATCCTAATAAAGGCCCTGATTCTGAGGTATGTGAAGTCTGTTTTGCATCCTTCCTGGCCCCCACAAAAAATGAATCACACATGATGCCTCTTGCTCATTGAGGTTTCCCATTGTGTTAAAGGGTGTTTGGGTGGCATAAAGGGGTCATAGACTCCAATGCTATTTCTGCTCATAAATGTCAACATAGGGGCATAGACGAGGAAAAAGGAATAGCTAAAGTGTGTTTACAACCCATGAACTCCAGTTTCTGGAAGGACTTCCGGGGAGGTGTGGCATTTAAAGCTAACTTGTCACCCCTCTCCTGAGCTACACCAAGCACTTGTCAGGCCTGGTCTACATTAGGGGGGAGAGCGATCTAAGTTACGCAACTTCAGCTACATGAATGGCATAGCTGAAGTCGATGTACTTAGATCGACTTATAGTGGTGTCTTCACCATGGTGAATCGACTGCTGCCACTCCCCCGTTGACTCTGCCAGCACCCCTCACCGAGCTGGAATACAGGAGTCGACAGGAGAGGGCTCAGGGATTGATTTATTGCGTCTAGACTAGATGTGATAAATTGATCCCCGCTGGATCGATCACTGCCCACCGATCCGGTAGTGAAGACATACCCTTAGACCCAGCATAGGAGCTTGAGAAGAATATTTACAGTATAGACTTGCAACTTTTGGTATTTTGAAATAGTTTCATTTGGCTAAGATATGCTTGATTCTATTCTCTTCCTGTAGATGTGCATCAGTAAAGCTCTGCATTTATACCAGTGTAACTGAGATCAGAATTCAGTCCACTATATTTATATTTCAAAAATGGCTACTGCACATACACAGGGCCTACTTTTCATAAATTGGAGCAGTAATAAGCTGTAGCGGTTGCAGAGTTGATGCATTATGATGTCAGTTGTATTGAATGGAGCCACTGTCAATAATGACCTGTCCTAAAAAAGAATACACATGGCGCTTTCACTTTCTAGGCAATTGATTTCACCATTGAAAATTACCACATCTCCAGTAACATTATGGCAGTGACACAAGCACATCAAGAAAAGACTATACTCTGACAACTACACATCATGCTAATTGCTTGCATGGCAACAGCAGAAGCAACAGAAGGCAGGAGGGAAATGAAAAACTTGTCTAGTGATGGGTCCTTAATGGAAATGATTTAGCCATATTCTGTGTATGGTATATATAGCTTTTATCGATGTTTGGTTGTTATTTTGCATACTAGTTTCCACATTATGAACTAATATCTAGCTCTTGTATTGCACTTTTCATAAGTAGATTTCAAAGCACTTTACAAGGGAGATACTGTATCATTAGCCCCATTTTACAGATGGGGAAACTAATAATGATACATCAAAATGAGCCATATATTTTTCTTCTTACCCTAGAACCCAAACACAAGAACAGTAAAGGATGAAAGTGAAAACCACGTTCTACTTACTTGCTAAAGAAAACGGTATATCTGCAAGACCTACCTCAACTTTTGTTACATATTGTCATTAGCACAGCGCAACAGCGCTATACAGCTTAAGTCTGCATTATTGCAGCGCCTGCTGATCAACAAGAATTGTCCTCCAAACTGTCACGTTAACTAAAGAGAATATGTACTCTAGCACCATCTAGAAAAATCACAAGATAACTCAGAGATCAGATTCTGTCACTGATATGAAATACCTGAGCTGGAAGGGAATTCTGGGTATTCATAAATAACTGAGCACACCAAGTATCCTATTTTGCTTGGAGGGCAAGGGTGTGCTAAGGCTCTGTTTGTAATATCCACATGATCCTTACACTTGTACTCTGACTGTAGGAGCAGGAGCTAGCTCATCTTTTATTGTATCCCGTGGCTTTGTTCCATGTTTGGCTCAAACGAGATGGAAAAGATCTCATAAAAAGGATGTGTGTCCAAGGGTTTCAAACGTAAACTATAATTTGTTAAATGTACATTTGTCTTACCTTTATCTGAAATGATTGATACAAGGAAGGAAACTACTCCTACTACTTTGAACACAGAGCTGGGAGCCAGAAACAACTGAGTCCTAATTCTGTCTCTGACCTCTGTGGCTTTGGTCAAGTCACTTAAATTCTCACTTTTGATTTTCCCCACATGTAAAATGGGAAAATAATACCTACCTTACAGTGACGTTGTGAGAATTAATTCTCTCATGCTGAAGACTTGGTTTCTATTCCCAGCTCTGCCACTGGCCTGCTGGATGACCTCTGGCAAGTCACTTTGCCTCTCTGTGCTTAGTTTCCCCATGTATAAAAAGGCATAATGATACTGACTTCTTTTTGTAGAGTTCTTTGAGATCTCCTGATGTAAAATACTATATGAGAGCTAGGTATGCTTGTTATTATTTATTATTATTTTATTTATTTATTGAACTAAGAACATGTAACTTGCTTTAGGATATGAATCTAGTCTTTTATTTGCAATTAAGGTCTAATCTACAAACTTGATGACTAGCTCTTTTTTTTTTGTTTCTCTTTGCACTTTAATTAAATATATCAGAGTGTTAAAGTTTTATAATTAAGCACTCCAATATACCAGGAAATACCCAACTTAAGGTTACACATACAATCTTAACTCTGCCCTCTCCATTGTAGAGTGACTGAGCATGTTTATTATATTTTTACATATTGTCACAGAAAGAGCTGAGCCTTTGAGGGGAGTTCAAGTCTTCTTCCCCCCCCCCCCCTCAACCTATGCTGGGTTTTCTCCCACATCATAGGAATATTAGTCATGTGAATGTCACGTGACTGCAAGCTGGAAGCAGGGCATGCTAGGGGACAGGATGTAGATTATAGAAGAGCTACCTGAGAATACTATTGGCCAAAGACCAAGCCTAGATAATTTCAATGAGAAAAGTAAAACTTTTAGAATTTATGAGCAATCAGAATCAGGGGATCAGAACAGAAATCACTGTACAATACTAAACACAGAGGTCACTGTGCTTTATTTTAAAACCATAGTGGGTCAGATCGTCAGCTGGCGTGGATCAGCATAGCTCCAGTAACTTCATCTGAGACTATGCTGATTTACACAAGTTGAGGACCTGGGCCTTATTTCCTGAACACAGGCTTTGAAAATCCCTTAGTTTGAAGAAATCTTACTTTCTACAGTCTTTCATTTTGAGATATACAATTATATTGACAAGTTTAGTTCACTAAATAGCAGGTGCCCATCAACATCATGAATATGTCACAAAGCATCGCAAACCAACACTTCAGAAAAAGTTAAGCACACTTAGCCTGAGGACAGGTCTACACTTAAAAAGCTGCAGGTCTTCTCCCGTTGGCATAGTTAATCCACTTCCCTGATAGGCTATGTTGATGGGAGAATTCTCCCATCAACTTAGCACCTGTGTACACCGAGAGTTGCGTCAATTTAACTGTGTTGCTCAAGGATGTGGACTTTTCACACCTCTGAGTGATGTAGTTATACCAAACTAATTTTTCAGTGTAGACCTGGTCTGAACTTATCACTTCTACTGCCCTGGACTCATGTTTTAAATCTGTCCAGCCCCAAATAACTTGCTCCATGAATATTTCCTTCACTTTAATTTTTCTAGTACCATGTTTAGTTGTAAAAGCCAATATTTGTTTCAGATGATCTTCGAAGTGCTAGGATTTCATAGCTGCTCATTATGTACCATATTTCAAAATGCTGTTAAAACTGGTCATATTTGAGGAAAAACTTTGTAAGAGAACTTATTTTTCACAAAACATATTGCTACAACTCTTACAGTGCAGATAACTTAAGGCTGGAAATTTTAAAGCACTTTAATTTTTGTGTGCAGGAAGGAGAGGGCCTCCGAAACTCAGAAAACCTGAATAAGTCACTAACCAAAATGTCTAATTATTTGTGACTGTGAAGCTTATTTTGTAAGCCTCTTATTTTTCCAGCCAAACACCTTTTCGTGTCTCTACTGCCTTAGTCTCAAAGACATTTCTTGCAGGGACAGGAGAAATTCTGTTTGGGGCTCAATCTGTCCTCTCATATCTCTTCTATTTCTGTTTCATTGCATCAGTTCTTTGAAAATCCATAAAAGTACTGTTCTGGGACTTCAGTGCATTTACATTGATAAATTAAACAGTAGTAAGTCACCAGGACTAGATGATGTTCACTCAGGAGTTCTGAAGGAACTCAAATCTGAAACTTCAGAACGACTAACTGTGGTATATAAACTATAGTTTAAATCAGCTTCCGTACCAGGAGACTGGAGAATAGGTTAATGTAAAACTTTTTTAAAAAAGTCTCCAAAGCAAGCCTGGCAATTACAGGCCAGTACCAAGCAAATTGGTTGAAACTATAGTAAAGAACAGAATTATCAGACACATAGCTGAACATGATTTGTTGGGGGAAAGAGTCAACATGGCTTTTGTAAAAAGAAATCATGCCTCGCCAGTCTATTAGAATCCTTTGAGGGTGTCCACAAATATGTGGATCCAGCTGATATGGTGTACTTAGACTTTCAAAAAGTCTCACCAAAAGCTCTTAAGCAATGTAAGGAGTCCTGGAATAAAAGGAAAGATCCTCTTATGGATCAGTAACTGATTAAAAGGTGGAAACATAAAGGTAGGAATAAACAATTTCCATGGTTCAGAGAGGTAAATAGCAGGGTCCCCCAAGGATCTGTACTGGGATAGCACTGTTCAACATATTCATAAATAATCTGGAAAAGGGGGTGAACAGTGAGTTGGCAAAGTCTGCAGACAATACAAAATTACTCAAGATAGTTAAGTCCAAAGCTAACTGTGAAGAGATACAAAGGACTCACACAAAACTGGGCAACTGGACAAGGAAATTGTCAGATAAAATTAACTGTTGATAAATGTAAAGAAATTCACATTGGAAAACATAATCCCAACTATACATACAAAATGATGGGGTCTAAATTAGCTGTTAGCACTCCAGAAAGAGACCTTGGAGTCATTATAGATAGTTCTCTGAAAACCTCTGGTCAATGGGCAGCAGCAGTTAAAAAAAGCTAACAATGTTAGGAATCATTAGGAAAGGGAACAGATAAGTCAGAAAATATCATAATTCTACTATACAAATCCATGATACACTCACACCTTGAATACTGTGTGCAGTTCTGGTCACCCTATCTCAAAAAGTCATATTAGAATTGGAAAAAGTACAGAGAAAGGCAACAAAAATGAGTAGGGTATGGAATGACTTCCTTATATGGAGAGATTAAAAAGACTGGGACTGTTCAGCCTGGAAAAGAGATGACTGAGGGGGGATATAATAGAAGTCAATTAAATTATGAATGGTGTGGAGAAAGTTAATAAACCCCTTCACATAACACAATGAAATTATAGGCAGCAAAAAGGAAATACTTTTTCACCCAATGCACAGTCAACCTGTAAAACTTATTGCCAGGAGCTGTTGTGAAGACCAAAAGTATAACTGGGTTGAAAAAAGACTTGGGTAACTGCATGGAGGATAGGTCCATCAATGGCTATTAGCCAAGATGGTGAGGGATGTAACCCTAAGCCTCTGACTGCCAGAAGCTGTACTGGACATCAGGGGATGGATCACTTTATAATTGCCCTGTTCTGTTCCTTCCCTCTGAAGCATCTGGCACCAGCCACTGTCAGAAGTTAGGATGCTGGGTAGATGGACCATTGGTCTGATCCAATATGGCCATTCATATGTTCTATACTAATTCTTCCCTGGTAATGAAACTGATGCAGCTCTCCTACTCAAGTTGAGAAGGAAGGAAAAACTGGATGCTGGGCCATACAGGGGGTGCTGCAGAGGACTGATTGTGAGATGCATCCCCTAATCTTCACCTTGCCCCCATGGGGTACATTGGAGCTGCAGAGGGTTTCTTCTTCCATTTGATGGAAGTAACCATCATGGTGTGATTCTACAATCACTCTGTAGATTAGTGGGAGGATTACTTTCCCAGCCTGGGAATCACACTCAGATTGGGTGTGGATCTATGGTTTTGGCCCACAATACATTTTAAAAATTGCTTTCAGAATGCAAGTATTGTGTTCGGAGTGGCATTTGAGGACCTCCATTGGTGCTTACAATAAGTTGAGTTTGTGCTGGTTGTGTGGGCACAAGTTGTAAAAACATTTGTAAATAAACGAATGAGTGGAGTTACTTAAAATTGGTTATTCTCTTATATTATATTATACATAACTGAAGCAAAGGTTGTAAATCCAGGGTAAACCAATGGAAACACATCTCAGCTCTCCACTTTATTGGCACATCATGCCAATGGTATACAGGTGTTGCCAAACATAGAATATCAGGGTTGGAAGGGACCTCAGGAGGTCATCTAATCCAATCCCCTGCTGTCATAAGTAGATAGGTAAGGTAAGGGTTAATTTTCCTTTACTGTAAAGGGTGGGAACCTCTGGAGGTTTTTGGCTTTTTTTCTGGGTCTTTGTGTTTCTCCCAGCTATGGAGGAAACAGCTTTCCTGCTAACTCCTATTTCTTTCTAATATTCTCCTACAAAGTGTGAGTACAAAGGCAAATAGGCTGTTATATGCTTTGTGTTGTATTTACATGTGTGTTGTACTGTGCTGGACTGGTTTAATTGGGCTATCTTTTAAAATCAACGTCTGTTCATATTTTCTTATAAGCAAGGCCTGTATTGAGTTTCTTAATGCAATATATTTGTTCTGATATTTTCTTTCTTTTTTTTGTATAAAGTTTGTCCTTTTTAAATCCTTGGTTGAGGTTTGGTTGTTTTCTCTGGTGAGGCTACAGGAAAGGGGAGTAGAAAATCTCTGTATATCAGCTTTACTAGATTTGAAGGCAATCGCCGTCAGGTGGAGGGTGATTTCCTCTCTTTGTTTGCCTTCAAGAGTTAAGTACGTGGAATCGGCTCAGTCCACACCAGCAGGGACGGCGGAGACGATAATCGAGGAGACAAATGGGGGGGAACTTGTTTTCCCGTTGGAGATAGGAAGACCCAGGGTCTGGGTTCTTGGGGGTCTTCCCAAGGAACGATTGGAGTCCATAGAGGGGGTCCCCCAAGGAGTATTTGGGGAATCCAGGCTGATAAGAGCCTAATTCTTATCTGGTGGCAGCGAAGTAAAATCCAAGCTGGTAGTGAGCTTGGGGGAGGTTCAGATAAACACTCAGATGTTGAACTCTAAGTCCAGATTTGAGACAAACGTTTATTACACCTGCTCAAAGCAGGACCAACACCAACTAAATCATCCCAGCCAGGGCTTTGTCCTGCCGGGCCGTAAAAACCTCTAAGGATGGAGATTCCACCACCTCACTAGGTAACCCATTCCAGTGCTTCACCACCCTCCGAGTGAAATAGTGTTTCCTAATATCCACCCTAGACCTCCCCCACTGCAACTTGAGACCATTTCTCCTTGTTCTGTCATCTGCCACCACTGAGAACAGCTGAGCTCCATCCTCTTTGGAATCGCCCTTCAGGTAGTTGAAGGCTGCTGTCAAATCCACCCTCACTCTCCCTCAGCCCCTCCTCCTAAGTCATGTGCCCTGGCCCCCTAATCATTTTTGTTGCCCTCTGCTGGACTCTCTCCAATTTGTCCATATTCTTTCTGTAGTAGGGGGCCCAAAACTGGACACAATACACATCCAATATGGCACATCTAATATCCATATAGCACATGTTTCATAGCGGTAATAATAAGGTAGATTTTTTTTTTTGTACAACTGGCCAAATTCAGCTGTAAAAGAGAACCCTAGAAAAACATCTCTGAAAATCAGGCAACTTCTGGTTAAGTGTATAAATAGGGATTTTGGTGTTTAATTCAAAAGCATCAAATTAGCAAATATTGGCTTGTATTCTTTTAGGAGTTGTTGGGGGAGAGAGGGTTGTCTCCTGTCCTAAGATCATTGACGCTCATTGCAGCTGTGTCTTCTCCAAGCCGTCAGGCTCACATTAACTGATACTTCATCAATTTGGCCTGAGCTGCATTTGCAACTGAGCCCTAGGGAGAAAAGCAAATGCATTAAATATAGTACATTAGTCTACTAGAAGTCATATTTCCTTTAGTACTAAAGGAGCCTTCTCCAATCCAGCTACATAAACCATAGACATCAAGATAGCATAGAGTAACTCTTACTATTCCTCTTGAATTTTTCATGAGTGTGTCTGCCTATGCATCTCAAAGTCCAGCCTTTACTGCCCTTTACTTATCTTTATTCCTGTGACAAGGGGTGAAAAACAAGACTGATCTGGTCCCACTCCCCATTTGACTACAGGTGTCTGACATTAGGAGGTAAGTGTGTCTGATTTTAGTTGAAAAGGAAGGGGTCGTTAGGGAATAGTCTTTGGGGGTGGAGGTGAGAATCAGTCAAAATGGACAGATGTTAGTTTGTGACTCCATAGCCCAATGTCTACAGAATCATGCAGCGCCAGAGGTAGACAGTTTGTAGTTGCACAGATGGTCATGGATGATAAGATTTGCCTCAGGCAGGAGAGCTATTCTTGCTTACTCTACCGAAATGCAGCCTTAGATATCTGTAGCTAAATTGCTTTGATTTTTTTTATTGTAAACTCTTCAAGTTAAAAGGGCAAAGCTCAATTTACCAACAATATTTCAAAAGTCAAAGTATAAAAAGCAAGCTTTCCCTAGCCCACTTAAATGCTAATTTCAGAAACAATTTGATCTGAAATACATTTAACTCGAAGCTTACCAATCTCATCTTTTCCCATACAGTTCAAATCAAGGCTCAGCAGAACTTTCTCATTAATGCATCAAATAATGCAGATGTCCTTTTTTTGCCCCCTTTGATGTGACATATGCTTCAATTTATTTTTAATCTTCTAAGTGATGCTGTAAGTAAAGCCGCCCTGTGTGACATTTGAAGTTACTATTTCTTCATTGCTCTGGATCTGGAGAACCCTGCCAGCAGTGGCTAAACCCAGATTGAATCAGGCTGCTTAACCTAAACATCATAGAAATAAAAATGGCACTTAATTGTGAAGACATTTACAAAGGTAAGCACAATGTATTTGTCCCTCGCATTAAGACAGAGTATACTAAACCCTTGAAAATCCCACATTTGCACTTTTCTCTACAAGTCACATTTCCACTGCAAGATAGTCTTTCAGCTGTAGCTGTGTGGAGCAATAGTGTCATCCAGTGGTTAGCTGGTTAACCACATACTTTTATTATCTCTAGCTTTCCCTGGGCAAACGTCCCATGCTTGCTGTGCTTCTTGAGAGATGACAACCTGAAAATGAGTTGGCATGAATGACTTGCCCCGTTTGTCACATTGTTAAGTAATATTTCACATCAGAGCACTTTCTTCTACAGATGCAAAGCAACCCAAACATTTTGTCTGGCTGGGGACTGGAAAAGAAAGGAAAGAATTCCACTGAAACTTTGCTTTCTGGGGATGGAAGGGTGAACGTTAATTATTGGTCTTGCATTGTACAAATATAGCGAACTTTCAGCACTTGTAAACTTGTTTCCTTGGGTATTTGGAAGTTCTGTGCTTTGTGAACAGATTTGTTTTAGGATTTGAGCCCAGAAACACTGTAGGCCAGTTTGTAAGAGGCCCTTGTGTGCGCAGACAGGGACAGAAGCTTGCTAGAAGCCTCCTTTGCATAATATGGCTGCGCAAGAGCATCTCACAATAGCAGTCTCTGCACTCTTGGAAGCACAGAGAACTCTACTTCCTCCTGCTTCCCACGGGGATGGAGATGAGTTGGTAGGGTTGGGGGCATTGAGGGTATATCTGCACTGCAGCAGGGATCAAACCTCCCCACTCAGGTCAACAAAATCATGCTAGCAGGGCTCAGGTTAGAGCTCTAAAAATACCAGGAGGCATGTGCCGGTTCAGGCTAGAGCTTAGGCTGTTGGTGGGATTCATTCTGAGCTGCAGTATAATGCTCTCTGTATATTATATTAAATGTGTGTCTATGATCTCTCTGGAGAAAGGGTATTCATTCCAATACTTTTAGTGAGTCTTGAAGAAGATGTTGTCAAGGGAAAAAAAGCCCTGAAGAACAAGAATTTGGGAAAGCCCAGTCTATAAGAATAAAGCTCATCTTCCTATGAATTCTCAGATTCGCTCTATATCCTCTGTCCCATCCCATTGCTTCAAATCCCTTTCCCTGGAGTCAAACTTTCAAAGGAAACTCGAGAATGTGATTCTCAGGGAGTCTTCTTTCACCTTACCCTTGATACAGGAGAATTTTGTGGCTAGAGAGGGAGATTTTTCAATACCACCTGAGGGTGTTAGGAGCACAAGGTCTAAATATCTTGGGCCACAGCTACACTGCATGCTTCTTTGGGCAGCCAGCAGAGTATGCACACAGGTAGCCCCCCTAGCATGGATTTAAGCATAGGTGTAGATGGTGAGGCATGGCTTAGGCGAGTACAGTATAGACATACCTGAAGGGAGTGAATGGCCTACACTGCTCTCTATTTGCCCAAGATGTGTCTTCCATCCACACTTCTATTTTTAGCCTCCTAGGGTTGCCAGGCATCCAGAATGACCAGTCAAAAAGGGACCCTGGTGACTCCAGTCAGCTATGCTGATCGGGGCACTAAAAATCGGTTGGCCACAGTGGCCAGCTCCGTGTGGATCCCAGAAGCGGGCAGCATGTCCTTCCGGCTTTTAGGCACAGGAGTGGCCAGGGGAGCTCCATGCACTGCCCCTGCCCGTGGTACAGGCACCACCCTGAGCACCAACTCCTCAGATCCCATTGGCCAGGCGCTTGCAAATAGGGGCAGTGCACAAAGCCCCTGGACTGCCCCTGCATCTAGGAGCCAGAAGGACATGTCACCACTTCCCACGAGCTGCCTGAGGTCTGCACTGCCCAGAGCCCGCACCCCAAACCTTCCTACACCCCAATCCTCTGCCTCAGCTCTGAGCCCCCTCCTGCACCCAAACTCTCTCCCTGAGCCTGCACCCTGCACCCACTCCCAAACCCTCAGCCCCAACCTAGAGCCCCCTCCTACAACCCAAACTGCTCATCCTCAGCCCCACCACAAGCCCGCACCCCCTCTCACGCTCCAACCGCCTGCCCCAGCCTGGTGAAAATGAGCAAGCGAGTGAGGAAGGGGAAAATAAATTGAGCACGGGTGAGGCCTCAGAGAAGGGGCATGGCAGGGGCAGGGCCTTGGAGAAAATGTTGGGAGGGGAAAGGGTGTTTGGTTTTCTTCAGTCAAAAAGTTGGCAACCCTAATCCCTGGGCCAGTTCCAGGCACCAGCGAAAGAAGCAGGTGCTTGGGGCGGCCAATACAAAGGGGCGTCATGTCCGAGTCTTCAGTGGGAATTCGGCGGTGGGTCCCTCAGTCCCTCTCTTCCTCTTTGAGCTGCTCCCGAAGATGCCGCCGAAGTGTTGCCGAAAAGGAAGAGAGGGAGCAAAGGACCCGCCACCAAACTGCCTCTGAAGAATGGAGCAGCATGATTAAGCTACCTCCGAAGTGCTGCCGATCGCCTTTTTTTAAAATTTTTCGCTGCTTGGGGCGGCAGAAAACCTGGAGCCAGCCCTGCCTACTCCCCACTACTGGCGCCCTTCCCCAGTGGAGGGCAAGGTTCCACCAGCTGCTGCCACAGGGAGAGGCTGTCAGTTCCCTATTGCTGGACGTTTCCTCTACAGCAGGGAAAGGCTCTGGCAGGTGGGGAGGCAGTGCGGACAAGGCTCACTCTGAGCCCATTGCCTCCCCTCTGCCACAGCCTTGCACTGACACACCTGTAGCTCCATGTCACAGTGTAGACACAGAGTGTTTTTCACTGCAGCCTGTAGCCACCCATACCCTACATGCTGCTGAAAGTGGTGTGTAGTGTAGAATTAGGCTTAGATGCTTTTAAAATCTCCCCTCAAAAGTTCTGACCATGTATGTGCACAGAAAACAATGGCTTGCTGAATTCAGCAGGACAGCTAGTTTGAATTAGCCTGAAGCATGTGTTTGATAAACCTAGAAGAAATCGAGATGTTTTATTTTAGTATATAGGCAGCTTTTGCTGCTGCTTGCAAGGCTGGTAACAAACAAGACAAGGGTTGAGACAAGGAGGACAAAGACCAAACTTTATTTTTCTTGAGAACTCTCCATAAGTGCAGCAAAATGTCAAGATGGGCAGGATGGTGTAACTCAGTAGGAACAATACATCTTTGAGAAAGCCTGAAAATGTTCCTTGACTAGATTACCTCTTCTATAACAAAGCTCATGAAATCATCATACTAAGCAATCACAGATAAAATGATGGGGGTAATTATGAAGGTTTTAGCCACAATACTTGAGACTGGCAAAAAAGCAAGATAAAAGCCATCTGTTCATTACCGATATTAGGTTTCCATTTGTGCTGAAAATCTATGATAGTTTAAGGTGCCTTGAAGCATAACTCAGCTTGAAGGATAATTTCTGTACGAGCATACAGTGAAACAGAAGAGGGCATGTGTGATAGAATCTCTGCCAGTCCAGCTGCAACTGAGGGCTGGGGTTTGGGGAGAGGGACCAGGAAGTAATGTAATGCTCCTCAAAAGGTAACCTTAGCAGGAAAGTATATTGTGGTAAGTATACTGAGACTCTAGCTGAAGAAAAGATGGAAGGTTTTCTATTAAGCAATATGTAACCAGAGCTTTATCACTGACCTATATACCCAGAGCAATCGTTGGCTGTCCTGCTCAAGGGCTGTTGTCCACATCTTTGTATTGCAGTTCAGCTGAAACTAGGCTGGCCCTATCGTTGCTTTTCAAACACATTTGAAAACAAAGGGCCCAACAGGTGCTGCACTGCTGCAGCCAGCACAGCACAATGGGCCCACACAGGTGCTGCATTGCTGCAGCCAGCACAGAACAAAGGATTTCTTTTTTGTAAAGATATAGTCTGATTTTAACCTGAAAGTCCTCTCCCACCTTGCATGGAACATGACACACTGGGAAGAGTTATGGTGACACAATGCAGCCGTATTAATAGTCAGCAGCTTGCTGGTGAGAGAGTCTGAGGCCATGTCTACACGACGCCTTAAATTCAAATTAAACGGCTTTAATTCGAATTTATGGTGCACCCATCCACATGACGCAGCCCTCTAATTCGAATTAAAGGGCTATTTAAATCGATTTTAGTACTCCTTCTAAACCACAGGAGTAACCCTAAAATCGATTTTACTAATTCGAATTTAGTGCAGTGTGGACGGAAATCGAAGTTAATGGCCTCCAGGAGCTATCCCACAGATCACCACTGACCACTCTGGACAGCACTCAAAACTCCTATGCACTGGCCAGGTAAACAGGAAAAGACCCGTGGAGGTTTGAATCAGTTTCCTGTTTGTCCACCGTGGGGCTCTGAGCAGCAGTTAATCACGCTGCACCTTTAAAAATGCAGTCTCCTGAGAATAGAAAAAGAGCTCCAGCATGGACCACAGAAGAGCTTTTGGATCTCATTGCTATCTGGGGTGAGGATTCAGTGCTAACAGAACTCCGTTCGTCAAAACGGAATGAGAAAGTATTTGAAAGAATTTCAAAGTCTATGATTGCAAAAGGATACAGCAGGGACTCTTTCCAATGCAGGATTAAAGTGAAAGAACTGAGACAAGCATACCAGAAAACCAGAGAGGGAAACGGGAGATCTGGAGTTGCTCCTAAAACATGCAGGTTCTATGCAGAGCTACATGCAATTTTTGGGGGCTTGGCTACCAGTCGCCCATCCTTAATCGTGGATTCAGATGACCTGATTTCAGTTTCAACTGTGGCTGAGGATTCTGCAGAGGGGGAAGATCAGGAAGAGGTACATGAGGGAGACATTGCTGATACCACACAGCTCTCAATTACCAACAGCAGCCAGGAGTTGTTTCTGACCCAAGATTTAACCTTGCAGCAGGCTAATCAAGCCACTATCACAGAAAGTGAAGCCATGGAAGGGACCAGCGGTGAGTAAATGTTTAAATCAGTCATATTTAAAAACTAGCATTTTTTAATTATCAATTTTTAAGCATGCGTTGTCATTTCTTTTTAGCCATTACAGTTACATGAAAAGTTCCTTAACATGTCTGGGGATGCAATGAAAATCCTCCCAAGAAATCTCCATGAATTGATATTGCAGGAAATCAAAGAGCCTTTTCAGTAAATTTCGGGGCAATGCTGCCTTAGCCGGTCCTCCAATGAAAGATGCTTTGCCCCTCCAGGCATGCATGACGTAATTTGGAATCATTGCTTCACAAAGCATAGATGCATAAGCGCCAGGACTCTGATCACAGGCATGAAACATTCGCTCTGCCTCTTCTGCTGTAACTCTCACCAGAGTTCTATCGTTCATTGTGACCTGGTTTAAATAAGTAATTAATTTGTAATTAGGAGAGAAAACATGGCCATTATGCTCCTGTAATGCCACTCGATGTAGCTGGGTGGAGGGGACTTGTGCTGCGATGATGCTTTAGCAGGGAGGGGTGAGACAAACATAAAGACTTACCATGGCTGCTTGGAAGCAAATTTATAATGGCAGTACCGGCAAGCTGCATCTGTACTGTGCTCTGAGCCCAGGGACAGAGTCTCCCGGTATTAAAAGATGAAAAATGTGACCTTGCAGTGAAATCACATGTCCTGTGTAAGGTGCATAGTTTTGTGCTGTGTGAGTGAGTGGAATCATTGTTCTAAGAAATGTATCTTTTTACATACTTCTCTCTCTTACCTCCACCATACAGCTGTGCAGTGTTCTTTACTCACTACCCCATCTGCCAGGCTACCCAAGAGACAGAGGAAAAAGAGAACGAGAGACGAAATGTTTTCCGAAGTCATGGAAGTCAGCCACAGTAACACAGCTCATCATAGTGATTTGAAGGAACTGATAGCAAAATACAAGAAAGATGCCAGTGACCGGGAGGACAGGAGAGACGCTCGAGATGAGAGGTGGCGAGAGGAAGACCGGCAGGTAGAAGAGAGGTGGCGCAAGGAAGACAGGCAGGAAGATCAGAGGTGCAGGGAGGAAGATAGGCGCTGGCGTGATGGAACGCTGGAGCTGCTGCGTGATCACACTGATATCCTCAGACGCATGTTGATTGTTCAGGAACAGCAGCGGGGTTACAGAGTGCCACTGCAGTCCATGTTTAATCACCCTCCAAGCTCCCCAGGTTCCATATCTCCCTCACGCAGACGTGTTAGAACGCGTGGGGGAAGGCTTCCTGCACCAGCACACTCCACCCCCATGGAGAGCCCAACCAAAAGGCTGTAATGAAGCTGAAATGTATTTCATGGGCTTTTCCTTACCTGTGATCCTCCTCCCAAAGCACAGCTTTCAGGGATACCTAGATAAATCTGTGCCTCTGAATATAGTTCCTTTCTAATCAGACATACATCCAAAGGGGGGAGGGTGCTTTTATTACAGGGAATGATCCTTTAAAAATGAACGCATGTTTTTAAAGCAATAACAAATGAGTTTTAATAAAGATTAAATGATTTTTAAAACATACTGGCTTTCTTTCCTTCAGCCACATGTAATGAAAGGGTGGGGGGTTGATTTTGAAAGTCCTGCAGCAAGCTGTAAGTAAAGGGGGACGGTGGGTTGCTTACAGGGAGTCAATAGAGGCGGGAGTGTTCATCAAGGGCAAAGAAGCACTGCAATCACACCATACCCTGGCCCGCGACAAAACACATTTTCAGGGCTTCTCTGATGCGCACCGCCTCCTGGTGTGCTCTTCTAATCGCCCTGGTGTCTGGCTGCTCGTAGTCAGCGGCCAGGCGATTAGCCTCAGCCTCCCACCCCGCCATAAAGGTATCCCCCTTACTCTCACAGAGATTGTGGAGCACACAGCAAGCAGCAATAGCTACGGGGACATTCTTTGGGCTGAGGTCTGAGCGAGTGAGTAATGATCGAAAGCGCCCCTTTAAACGCCCAAATGCACACTCTACCACCATCCTGCACTTGCTCAGCCTGTAGTTGAACAGCTCCTGAGCACTGTCCAGGCTGCCTGTGTATGGCTTCATGAGCCACGGCATCAAGGGGTAGGCTGGGTCACCCAGGATAACGACAGGCATCTCAACATCGCCCACTGTTATTTTCTGGTCTGGGAAGTAATTTCCTTGATGCAGTCGTTTAAAGAGAGTACTGTTTCTGAAGACGCGCGCGTCATGAACCCTTCCTGGCCATCCCACGTGGATGCTGGTGAAACGTCCCTTGTGATCCACCAGTGCTTGCAGCACCATGGAAAAGTACCCCTTGCGGTTCACGTACTCGGCGCCCTGGTGCTCTGGGGCCAAGATAGGGATATGGGTTCCATCTATGGCCCCTCCACAGTTAGGGAATCCCATTGCAGCAAAGCCATCCACTATGACCTGCACGTTTCCCAGAGTCACAAACTTTCGTAGCAGCAGCCTAACGATTGCTTTGGCTACTTGCATCACAGCAGCCCCCACGGTAGATTTTCCCACTCCAAATTGATTCGCGACTGACCGGTAGCTGTCTGGAGTTGCAAGCTTCCAGAGGGCTATTGCCACTCGCTTCTCCACAGTGAGAGCTGCTCTCATGTCAGTATTATGGCGTTTCAGGGCAGGGGAAAGCAAGTCACAAAGTTCAAAGAAAGTGCTCTTACGCATGCGAAAGTTATGCAGCCACTGGGAATCGTCCCACACCTGCAAAACTATGCGGTCCCACCAGTCTGTGCTTGTTTCCCGTGCCCAAAATCGGCGTTCAATGGGCAGAAGCTGACCCATTACCAGCAGTAGCTCCAAAATGCTGGGTCCTGCGGTTAGGGAGAGATCACTCTCTATGTCGTCATCATCACCATCATTAACATCGCTCCTGTCGGTGCGCAGCTGCCTCCTCAAACTCCAAGTCCTCCTCCTGTCCCTCCTCCTCCACCTCCTCCTCCCCCTCTCCTCCTGAATTTTCAGGTCATGGCTCAGCATAGACAGCACGAGAGTGCGCGAGCTGTTTAAAACTTGCACGATTGCATTACTGGTCTCATCAGGGTCCATGGTCTCAGCAGGGTCCATGGTCTCAGCAGGGTCCATGCTTGCTGTGCTATGGCGTTTGCTCTCTTCACCCAGGAAAAACGGCGCGGAATGGTTGGCTGCTGCTTTCACAAAGGGGGGGGTGAGGCTGTACCCAGCAGCACCCGGGACAATGTTTTTGGTCCCAGCAGGCACTGGGCTGAAAACCAGGAAGTGGGAACTATGGGATAGCTGTGTCACAGCTACCCACAGTGCACCGCTCCTGAAATCGAAGTAAGACATGGGCCATGGATGCACAATTTCGATTTAAGATTCTTGGTGTGGACGCTCTAAATCGATTTTATAAATTCGGTTTTATAAAATCGATTTAGATAACTTCGATTTACTGCTGCCGTGTAGACAAGGCCTGAGACAGGCAGAATGTAGCAGCTGAAGCTGCAACACATTGTTGGGGGGTGGGGAGAGGCTGCTTGTTTCGGGAAGTGGTGTGTGGATGCATGTAAATGCATCCCTGATAGTAATGTGCCTGCCCTAGAAAGCGTTAAACATCCATGGCAACCCAACAGCAAGGCAATAAATCTCCCACACCTAAATAAAGGACCTCAGTGTGTTATTCCTTTTGCAGCTCTGGGATGCCTGTCCCATACAGACATTTCCCTAAAATACTCAGGCAGTAAAACTGCAGGCTGGTGGGGTGAATACTGGCTGGTTTGCCTAGGCCTGTAAAACCCTTAGAGCCAGCTCTGTTGAAGCTTATGGGTAGCAAAAATATCCTCCCCCGCTCACTGCCTGTAGCACCGTGGAGCAATTTAATCGAGTGACATGTAGCTCCAGTGAACAACAGAGAACAGGCAGAATGGTAATTTTCTTATGATATATTCTAACAAATGAAATACTCCAGACCGCCATAGTGGAGGACCGCCATAGTGGAGGCTGTAATTCCATTGGGGGTTTCTGGTGATGTTAGCCAACCTCTTATGTTTTTCTCTTGGTAGAATTACAGCCCTGATATGTTCAATTGGATCGACATTACTGCTTACATTATCATCATCAGCTCCTGGTACTTCCTGAAAAGACTGAAGCTTTGAGGCAGTTTCTAAAGCTAAGAGATATTTAGAATAATATTTTAACTGGAAATACAAAGAATAGAAGTAGCATGGTTAAGCCGTAGTTCTCACGATCACCTATAGGTGATAAGTAGCTATGAAAAAACACCATGGTTTGGAATGTACCTTATTGTTTATTTCATCTGTAACCGTGAAGCTAAATTGTAGACGCTTAGCATCTGTGTGCCTGATTCTCATCTTGCTTACACCAGGGTAAATCATAATAATGTCACTGAAGTCAGTGACATTATATTTGTATAAATCCATCTGAAGCACCATCAGAATCAAG
This sequence comes from Chelonoidis abingdonii, assembly GCF_003597395.2. NCBI lineage: Eukaryota > Metazoa > Chordata > Testudines > Testudinidae > Chelonoidis > Chelonoidis abingdonii. The sequence goes on along the minus strand of NC_133771.1, from coordinate 34,858,167 downwards.
CCCTAAATGTACAATGTAATACTAATTCTAGGATAACTACTGACTGGTGATGAAAACCACCACTGAATGAGGTTAGAATTTTTAAACCAGAACTATTTAGACACCACTGAGTGTGTGTGTAATCCACAGAAGGCTGCAGAACTGGTTTCTGCACTTTTGTCAACTTTAGTAGCCTAAAAATATGCTGACAATAAAATCTTGTTTTCAACAGTTGTGTAGAGGCCTCCAATGGGGAGATAAACGGAGGGTGGAGGCTCTTGATCCTCCTTCGCTCCCCCACTCAACATCTCCCTTCACCCAATTCAGCTGAGAAAAAAAAAAAAGAAAGAGACATTCAATGGCAGAAGTTTTCTTTTATTTTTGAAAGTTAATCTCCTCCAGAACCAGATCACCCTGGCTAATCCCTTTAACCACAGGCACATACATTTGAAATGGGTAACTTGCTTGGCTTCCTGCCCTCAGCATACACAGTTGAGGTACACACGTGGTCTTTTGGCTGCTCACACTGATGAGCATCTATTAGAGAAAAATAGTACCTGCTACATCATTTCTTGCCTCCCATTTTACAACAAGGGTTTTTCACTCCATCCTTTCTGGTGTATGGGGCCTTTTACAGCACCGTTATATACGGCAGTCAACATTGTAATAGCACTTTTCTGTTCCACTACTTCTGTTCTTGGTTCCATGTTACACTAGCAACCTTTTGCTTCACTGTTTGTAACCCTAAAGATTGCCAGAAGGATCTTTTACTTCACCATTTATACACAGGGTTCCACATTATAATAGGAGCATTCTATTCATCCCTTTAAATGCTAGGTTGCTGTTTGTTATACCAGCCTGCTGCCCCACGCTATATATACTGCATTTCATATTGTATTGGAGGTTTTTCTACAGCACAGTTGCCTTTCTGTGTCCCACACCATACTATTTTATTTATTCACATTTACAAAGCACCTGACCAGTTCTGTAGGTGTTGTGCAAAAATCACTCACAACTCAGCACCTGTCAGATGCTGAATATTTTCTACTCCTATTGGTCACCTCCTGTGACACTTTCTCAGTTTGTCCAGGACTGAGAGTCACCATGTTAGACTCCCTCTTACTGGATAGCAGGAAGGTTTCTTATGGTAGCTGGATGTCAACTCCCTGACACTGCCAGCCTTTCAGCCACTCAAACATTATCCTGGGGGCTCTGCCACCCCCTACTTTGCCTTCCAGGTTAATACTTGAGCTTTACCTACACTGGAACTTGGTTGGCAAAACTTCTGGCGTTCTAAAAATTTAGAGCGTATTTAAAAAAAACAAACCACCCCGAATGCCAAAAGTTTTACTGACAAAAAGCGCTGGTGTGAACAGCGCTTTTTGACAAAGCTGCTGCCGCTTATTGAGGTGGAAATTTTTTGTCGGCAGGCAAGCTCTCTACACTGCACTCCTTATAGCTGCATGGCTGTAGCAGCACAGCTATGTCACTAAAAGGTGTGTAGTGTAGACAAAACCATGGTGTACCCCAGTCCCTAAACTCCTCTGAAGCATCCCCCTATAATACTGAGCCCCTGTCACTGGATATGAACAGAAATAACCAGGTAAGCTGTCTCTGAAGAGACAGAATTCACACTGACTTGTTTGATTCCGCTGAGATTAGCTCCAACATAACAACACAATCTTGGAATCTACTTGTAGCGAAAGCAAATATGTTTATTTGCAAAGATTAAGATTTAAGAGAGAGTGGCAAAGATAAAAATAGGTTACATGTAAAACAAAAGGTATAACACTTCTTGGAGTCTACACTTAACTCTAAGGGGCTAAAATCTTTGTCTAAAGCTATTTCTCACCTAAAGCACCCTCCCAGCGTCACTAGCCCGCCCATGTGACCAGGATCCAGCTTTCACAACTGCAAAAAGTACTATCCTTTTTGCTCTCCCAGTGAAGGACAGTAAAACTTTGAAAGGCCCTTTTGAAATGCACCCCCAGATAAGCGATGGTCACATAACCACCCTATACCGGAAACCTACTGACCATTATACTTACCTTTTACCTACATGCCTCCAGCTTCCATCTAGACCACATCACACAATCCATTGTCTACAGCCAAACTCTAAGATATAACCACATTTGCTCCAATCCCTCAGACAAACACCTACAGAATCTCTATCAAGCATTCTTAAAACTACAATACGCACCTGGTGAAGTGAAGAAACAGATTGACAGAGCCAAAAAGGTACTCAGAAGTCATCTACTACAAGGCAGGCCCAGCAAAGAAAGTTAACAGAATGCCACTAGCAGTCACTGACAGCCCCCAACTAAAACATCTCCAGCGCATCATCAAGGATCTACAACTTGTCCTGAAGAACGATCCCTCACTCTCACAGACCTTGGGAGACAGGCCAATCCTCACTTACAGACAGCCACCCAACCTGAAGCAAATACTCACCAGCAACCATACAACAAAAACACCAGTCCAGGAACCAAATCCTGCAACAAACCCCGGTGCCAACTCTGTCCACATATCTATTCAAGGGACACCATCATAGGACCTAACCACATCAGCCACACCATCAGGGGCTCGTTCACCTGCACATCTGCCAATGTGATATATGCCATCATGTGCCAGCAATGCCCCTCTGCCATGTACATTGGCCAAACCAGACAGGCTCTACTCAAAAGAATAAATGGACACAAATCTGACATCAGGAATCATAACATTCAAAAACCAGTTGGAGAACTCTTCAGTCTCTCTGGTCACTCAATAACAGACCTAAAAGTGGCAATTCTTCAGCGAAAAAAACTTCAGAAACAGATTCCAACATGAAACTGCAGAACTGGAATTAATTTGCAAACTGGACACCATCCGATTAGTCCTGACTAAAGACTGGGAGTGGTTGAGTCATTACAAAACCTAAACCTAATTTACCCAATATTAATTTCCCCCTACTGTTACTCACACCTTCTTGTCAACTGTCTGAAATGGGACACTCTCATTACCACTTCAAAAGTTATTTTTCCTCCCTCGGCATCCTGCTGTTAAATGATGTCTCATTAGACTGACCTCATACTTGGTAAGGCAGCTCTCATCCTTTCATGTATTTATACCTGCTCCTGTATTTCCCACTCCATGCATCTGATGAAGTGGGTTCTAGCCCATGAAAGCTTATGCCCAAATTTAGAGACTGACATTTGTTAGTTTCTAAGGTGCCACAAGGACTCCTCATTGTTTTTGCTGATACAGACTAACACGGCTACCACTCTGAAACCTTAATTTACATGTAACAGAAAGAGATGTATCTTATCTTCTTTCGGTGGGGGGCAAGGGGTGATGACTGTTTCTCAAGTCTGCCTGCTGCATCGTTTAAAACGTATTTCCAGTATATGTACACAATTCTTTACATGGTAGTAGTACATACGCTGATTATGAGCACCAGTATGACATAGGTTTTTGTTAGATACCTTATGTGATATTCTTTGTAGATAAATACTGTGAAAGCAATGTGTGAGGTGTAGTGAGTTTGTCAGCCATGATAGGAATTGCTGACACAGAGTAGTGAACCCTTTGCCAACTGGCACCAATGAGCCTCTATGTCACCTCCTCACTAGTCTCTCCAGATACTGTACTTGAATGTGAGAGGGCATGGATAGTGGTGGTGGTGATGGTGGGGTTATCTCATTTAGATTACAAAATTAATTTAAAAAGCCCTTGCAAAGTAGCAAGGAGAATTATGGCACTAGATAAATAATCACTGACCATACTGAATCAGGACAGAGCATGGAGATGTTTACATTATCTTTGAACTGTGAACTGGCATTTGGATTCTAAATAATTTAATAGAAAATGAGATCATTGCAATAGTTTTTTTTGAACCAAACATGGCAGGTAGGAAGGATAGTCTAATGAACATGGAACTGCACTGGGGTGCAAGAGAACAAGGATTAATTACCACCTCTACCACAGGCTTCTTGTATGTCCTTCAGCAAGTTATGTAGTCTTTCTTATGCTTCAATTTCCCATCTGTAAAATGGAGCTGACACTTCCCTACTTCACAGGTAAACATCCATTAATAACTCTGAAGTGCTGTGACAGGGTGCAACTCACCACGCTAGAGCCTTCTGCTAGTCATCTTACTGATCAGCTCCACAGGTCAGTACGCTGACTCTCAGTGGTGTCTCACCCAGCATCACTTCTGCTCCTGGACCTGTGTCACTCCGAGGACCACAGCATCCTCTTCAAGACACAGCCCTCCAGCTTTGCCACACTCTGCGCTCCCCCCTTCTGGGAAACAGTACCACAGTCCAGCCACTTCCTCAGTGGCGAGTGGGGATGGGAGGGATCTGGGCCCACCCACTACTCTGGGTCCCAGCCCAGGGACCCTGTAGATGGCATCCATGTGTTGCATCCTCTCCAACCTCTCAGTCCATTTCCCTGGGCCACTTCCCCACAGCCCCAGCACCTTCGTCATCCTTGACTCAGGGCTTCGGTCTGCAACTCCCAGCCACCAGCTCTTTGCTACCCTGGTCCCTGCTAGCAGCACTGTGTTGTCTCTGGTGCTGGCTTTCTTCTGTCTATGAGGCAGCCAGTCCTCCTTCCTTGAGCTCTAGGGAGCAACTGAACCTGTCCTTCCCTGCAGCTCTTCTTATGTGGGCCTGCCTGGCCCTGATTGGCTGCTCCTCACAGCCCCTCTCCTATTGGCTGCTTTCTGCACAGCCTCTCCAGGGCTCCATTAACCCCTTACAGGCCAGTGTGGGGTGGATGCCCCATCACAGGTTCTCAGATACTATGATGATGAGAGCTACATAAGTAGCTAGCTAGAATCTATAGAATTCTATAGCAGGGATAGAACTATCCATTCAATTCTGTATAATAACTTTTCTACAGGTTTTTGAGCTTTTTATTTTCTGTTAAACTCTATAGCACTCTTCCATAAAGGAAGCTCCCTGAAAAAGAATTTAGGTTTACAAATTTGAGTCTTAAGATTAATTTGGAATATTAAACATATTGGAATAAATGAAAGCACTTTATTTAGAGTAGCAATGGTTGGAGAATTAGTATTTTAAGCATGAGGAATTTCTGTGTTTATTAGCACGTTAGTGGTAAATCAGATTGACTAAAAAACATTCTGGTGGGTCAGATTAGAAGATTTTGACTGTTGAAGAGAAGATAAATTCAGCAGGACCACTCCTTACGTAACAAAACTTAGCTCAAAGCAATGGTACTACAAAATTAGCCTTGTTCAATTACACTCATGTCCATATGTTGTGTTCATGATGGGAAATGGGAAAGAATGCAATTGGGAAGGGTTCATTCCTTTTTTAAATCTTATATTCTGAGACTCCAAACATTCATCCCGGGAATACATTCAAAGGTGTAGGTTTGAGAGGTACAAACATGGCCAACTATGTTAGAATGAAACAGTTAAAAATTATGTTCTCTTAGCTAAAGTTGTACAGTAATAAAATTACTTTGTGATGTGCTTGTACATTTTTCTACTCCAAGACTGCCAACACGCATACACATTGGAGAGCAGAAGAACAATTCATGACTAATAATTTGGCAAATCTAACTCTGTTTTCCTGTTTGACTTTACAATTTTTTTAAATTTTCAAATGTATTCATCATTCAAAATGTGTGAATTTCTTAGGGCCAAATAGTGTTCTGGCTTACTCAGCCATATAGGGAAATAAGGGGGCTCAGGTACGTCAAAAAAATATCATAAAGACAGAGAAAGTAGCTTCTGTGAGGCTGTCAAATCTGCATCAGACTCCCTGGGCAGTGCAACAACATGCTGTCCTTTACTCGGGCTCATAGTAAATCCATAATTTAGCTTTTAATGAATAATTCTTGATCTGTAGATCACACTTGAATTGTGAATAGTCACACAGTGATACATAAGGTACATAAGTTTCATCATATTGGTGACTTATAGAACTGTCAAACACACACAAAGTGAGAATTCTGAATATCACAAACATACCACTTAAAATTCCCTTGGCCAAATCTCAGCTGGTGTAAACTGGTGTTGCTTCATTGATTTCACATTTCCCACATTATCTGTTAGTTATGTCATCCTATGAAGCAACAGAGACAAAACCATAAGATTTATGTAACTAACCAACACAGTGAATTTTGAATGGCCAATTTTTGAATTTTAAAAGTAAATACACATTTCAAAATTCACTTTTATATCACACTGATCACTTGAGCATAGCATTTGCTTTTCCTGAGCATTTGTGTCAGTAAGGCTTCAATACAAACATGCATAAACGTGAATGCAAAAAGGTCATTAACACATTCCGATTTAAATTTGGTTTCAAATTAAAATAAATATTTGTAGATATAGTCCACTATTTGTTCACTGCTTTCTCTCTAAGATAGTGTCCTGGCACACACACATTCCTCTAAAGAGATTACAATAACCCTCAGTTATAATTTTACTTAACCGTTTATGATGTTTTTAATTAAAAAGGTTTTAGTGCTTTTCCAGTATGACATTTGATTGCACTCTAGATCATGCACCCTTGTGAACTCTGGCAAGCAATAAGCATATAGAAAATATATGAAAAAATTCTATAAGGAATTTTCTCTTCAGTGCAAACAACAAATTCAGATCAAATATATTCTTTTGAATAAATAACATATGCCAAAGCAAGATAGCTGAAGAATGATTTGCTGTCCAAAACATTGTACATACTCAACTGATTACATTTTCATTCCTTCTCTAGATTCAGTCTTAACTGCCCACTTTACCAAGCTTCTGAAATTTATCTGCACTAGTTTAAAACACTGATTGATATGAAATCAGCTGCAGGTTGCTCATTGCTTATTTGGAAAATCTTTGGCCTGATTCTTTCTTCATTTACACTGTTTTAATTCCTTTGACTCACCAGTCTGAGAAAAGAATCAAACTCATAGGTGTTTTCTCTTGAAGAACTTGCTGGACATGACTTAAAAATAATGTTCTATGTCTTATTCTCATGCACTCTTTCTTTATCCAGTTTGGTTGGCAATACTTGCAGTTTGCTCAAATGTGCTATCTTGTTAACTTTTTACACTGAGCTCTCATGTTGTGTTTCTTCCTGGAATTATGTAAATCAGAAAGCACCAATTCCTTTTATTACAGATTATAAATCCTCTACCATCATGGGTTACATTTAGAAGTTCAGTTAGTGAAATCTTGGCCCCTTTGAAGACAATTGAAGTTTTATCATTTATTTCAATGAGGCCAGGTTTTCACATAAAATCTTGTAACCAGAACTGTGCATGAACTAAATTTTCCATTTAAGAAATTCTGACATTTTGAAATTACCTAAAAAGCAAAATTTTGAGGAAAAAAATCATTTTAGGTCACTGGATGTGTTCCATTTTCATAAAATCAAAATGCTTCATTTCTATCCAACTTTTTTTATTTCACATTAGATTTCACATGTGGAGTTTAGTTAGAAAAAAACAGCAGCAGTAAGTTACCCAGGTGAGAGATCGAAGGGCAGATTTTATTTATTTGAGGGAGGGTTGCATCTCAGACAATAATACCAACATGTCAAAAAGGCATCAGAGAACAAACCTCCTAGAACACTTTTCTAACCCCACTCCGCCCCTACATATCCTCCACACCCTCAATCAATCGTTCTCCCAGAAAAAAAACCTGGGGAAACAGGTGCATTTTACAGAACATCCTGAAGGCCATCAGCTCTGGGATCTGGCAAAACCAAAGCAGGAAGTGAATTTCAAAGCCAAGAACCCCTCCCTGTGAATGCCTTTTGTATTCATTTAGATGGAATATGGGCCAAAGATGTTAACATAATTCAGTTACTGTCTAACATCAAACAGTGTTAAACAAAGTCTGGAGTTGGGTATACAGAGACCTCAGCCTGCTTAGGACTATGACAAACACATCATTAAAAATCTTTTTTCACCTTATATTAAAAATACAGAAAATACGGAAAAACAGTTAAAGCGTTTGAAATGTAAACCGTTAAGTAAGGCTTCCATTTTAATAACATCCCGTCTTCCCTTTCCCTTTAGCTGCAGAGAGTTTTAGAAGGATCCCCATCCCTCCTTTTTCACAGTCTCTTCAATGGTAATAACTGTCCTTTTGAACAAGTTGGTGTGAGCTGGAGCTGTTGCTGCTGCTGTTAGTCCAATCCCATTTCATTTCAGGTGGTGTTAGGGATTCAGCTGGAGACAGTGAGAGTGGCAATGGCATCAGAGTACCTCTCTCTGGCCCCAGATGGCCAGGACAGCCCTCAGGATTCCCAGGAGATGGTAGGGGTGCCAGCCATGATGGTGAAGCATGCCCCAGTAACCTCCGTCTGTTCTTCTCTGTTTTCCTCCAAACGTATCTTTCTTTAAGGACCCGCAAGGGGAATGGTGGATAGGATAGCCCAGTGCTTAATTTGTGCCAGGACAGTGCCCTGGCACATTTAGGCTTGATGGTTCATAGCCCTGGCACCTCTGGGCTTGCTGTATCAGTTATGAAAGTCAAAAAATTGCTTGAGCTCCAGCACCTAGTTGCAGACTCACTGGCCCTTCTTTCATTAAAAATTAAGCATTGGTATAGGCCATCTCCTGATTATTTTGTCCAGTTCTACAGGTTGGCATTTAACTCTCTTAACAATAAGACCATCCTTCCTTTTCCTGCAGTCCCCTGGCTCCAACCCTTGGGTAGCACTTTCCAACTTTACATCAAATGGGGCAGGGCACTACGCACCCCTGATTCGTTCCCTAAGTACCATATATCCTGTGCACTGCACAAGGCAGAGGTCCACCAGGAAAACACAGTATGTGGTCTTGTAAGTGGAGACTGCATCAATACATAAGCATAAAGGGGCGGAAGTAAGGTTGCTCAGGAAATTTTAAAACTGGCATTTTCTAACTTTGAGTGCTTGACTTCACACCTTTAATATTCTTTTGATATATTTCTTTTTGTTTGTTTTATTGCAACTTCCTAGGTTTTTAAAAAAGCAAACTGAAAAATTAGAAATTCCATCATTTGGAACTTTATTGACCCCCATATGGTTCATCATTAGATTTAAAACCTTTAATCTGCCACACAGATCTTTGCCACTTGAGGGGGGCTGTCAGGGGGCAGGGGTGTGGAGAGGGGTCAGGGCAGTCAGGGGACAGGGAGCGGGGTGGGGGGGGTGGATGGGCCAGGGGTTCTAAGGAGGCCTGTCAGGGGGCAGGGGTATGGATAGGAGTGGGGGCAGTCAGGGGACAGGTAGGGGGTGCGGTTTTAGGGGGACAATTAGGGTGAGGGACTTTCAGGAGGGGCAGTCAGGGACAAGGAGAAGGGAGGCTTAGATAGGGGGTGAGGTCCAGGGGAGTGGGTAGGGGCAGGGGTCCCAGGGGGGTGATCAGGGGACAAGGAGCAGAGGGCGTTGGATGGCTTGGGGGTTCTTGGGGGGCAGTCAGGGGGTGGGAAGTGGGAGGGAGTGGATGGGAGTTGGGCTACCCCACCTCCATGAAGCGTCCTTTGTTTTGAAAGTTCACATATGGTAACCCTAGACTATGGGTGTTGAGAGAGCGTATGTAAAACCCAACTCAATATTAACAGTGGAGCCCTGACCAACACCGCCATAATGAGTTTTTACTACTGTTGTAAGGGCAAATCTCAATGCAGTCTTAACTATGGAGCCACAAGGTTGCTTCCATAATAAAATTTTGTAATATCTTTAACAGAATTAATTCACCTGACTCCTGCCATTATTTGCACCCTGAAAGAAATGGGGAAGGGATGAATTCCTACTGACTTGAAAGATTTTTAGGGAGAACATATTATCAAATGTAGTCCCCTTTTTTTCCTTAATGATCCCATTTGGTTGAAAGACTGCTTTAAGGCATTCAGAAATGCTTTAAAAGCAGCAGGTTTTCAAGTACATATGCCAAGTTGCAGCCAAAAGTGAAATTTTATAGCTTATTGCAAAAATAAGACCTGATTATGGAAAATCTGACATGCCCTTAATTATAGCAGCCTGAACGAACCCATTAAAATAAAGCACACTGATAAAACGTTGGTGGCACAAAAGGCATTTCTGTAATATGATGTCAGAGCAATGCCATTTGTACACTGTTTCAGAATTCCAGCAATCTTTGATTTTTAAGTCCCAGTAATGGGATTATAACATTGGCAGCATTGGTTCAGAATGATGACCGGACACTGCACATCAGCTCAGGCTGTATTTGAATAAAGAAAATATAAGTGCCATTAAAAATCAGAGAGACTAGGTGGGTGAGGTAATATGTTTTAGTGGGCCAACTTCTCTTGGTGAGAGAGACAAAATTTTGAGCTCCAAAGCTTGACTCTCACCAACAGAAGTTGGACCACTAAAACATGTTACCTAACCTCCCTGCCTCGTGTCTCTAATATCCTGAGACCAGCACGTCTACAGCAATACTGCTTATTTTTTAAAAAAGACATTATGCTAATACAAATAATAATAATAATTAATAAAGATAATAGCTCTACAGCTACTGAAGACTCCTCCAACAGGGATCTCGCAGGAGGTTTCCACTCCCTTTGTGTCACCCAGAGGCTGAGAGAATGGTTCAACATTTTTATCAAAAGAAATCAACTGCTTTTAAAAATGTCTGTCCCTTCAGTCGAAATGGCTTGTAACCTGTCCTTTTGATTTCCATGTTCTAACATAAGCATGTAACTTCTTATTTAAAAGCCACTGCTACTCCAACACTCTTTACTGTTATGGTGTAGCACTCTAAAGCTGAACGGTTCTTAACAGAAAAACCACCCTTCTTAAATTTGAAATTGTCATAGTTAGCGCTCTGACTCCCCCTAGTGCTATAATTTATCTCCAGTGACTCTACAGAAACGCTAAAAAAAATCATAATCAAATATTGTTGAAAGCTTTGGCCCTAATATAACCTGCTGCAGATTTGCTTTTACACGAGTGTGTTTGTAATTTGAGTAATAAAAAAAATTAAGACCTAAAAGGATTTGACATTGCAGCAGATTTAAACCCATACACAGAATGAAACGTGACTCTTGATTCCACTATCAAATAGGCAACATTTCTTTGTGTTTGATGGAATTTATGGCACCAAGCAGCTTGAAATCTGATTACTCATGTAAATTGTGTCTGATCATTTCCCTATGTGAAAAAAATTGTGTAAAAGACAGGAAATTCTATAATAGGGTGACCAGACAGCAATTGTGAAAAATTGGGACACAGGTTGTGGGTCATAGGAGCCTATATAAGAAAAAGACCCAAAAATCAGGACTGTCTCTATAAAATTGGGACATCTGGTCACCCTATTCTATAAGCTTCCCCGAACAGTCTCCACCAGATTGTTTAGTCAGACAGAGATGGTGTTGGCCACCCTGCAGATAAGACCCCCATAGCACCCAGATCTACATCAAGCTTGGGGGATCTGCCAGAGACTCCTGTGCTGCATCCCCACTCCATGCAGTTCTCAACATTGCTTCAGTGGGTTAAGTATCCTGAGTTTTGGCCCCAGATCTTCCCTACAGGGGAGGCTCTACAGCACAGAGAGGCTGCCTCTGAATTAGCATCATAGCAGAAAAATACTCTCGATACCAAGAGATTCCCCTCCTTTGCCAGTCTCCACACACATCACTGGGGATAATCAAGTTATATTTGCCTACAGATACCACCACTAGGTCAAAGCAGTGCAAGTCGAGATCCTTGCTGCTGATGTGGAAAAGGCAAATAGCCTCCAAAAAGGGAAGTGTTTGATTTAAAAATAGGAGGAATGTGTCAGAAGGAGGTGCTGCTGCTGCCCTATGCTACTATCTAATAATGTCATTTACACTGGCAGTGTTTTCTTTAAAAATTTTCAGATATTTCACACATATTTAAGTTGTTTCAGGTATGTTATTCCTCCTATTGAAGTACATGAGGAAAATTATATTTCTAGTGTTGAACCTTTTTTTTCCCCCACTTACGGCAAAATTCCCTTCTCAGATCTGAGTAGTGAATAGGTTGAGAAAGTCTGTTGACTCAACATCTGCACAATTCCCATTAATGCTGAAAAGAGTAGTGCCCATACACAGAAACCAGAATAATAGATTCCATATCCACTTTGGGGATCCCCTTAACTCTGCAGTGTAATTAAATATCAAAGCCCAAAGTGACCATCAGTAATTAGCACAAACCAAAATCCCAGATCCAAACACCCACAAACTTTGCAGACGTTCAGATCCAGCTTCAAACTTTGACTCATACCATCTCTAGAGATGATGCATGCAGCATTAATATCATTTGGATGCCAGGAGACAGCAGAAAACCACAAACATGTTGATGTCTCAGCTCTTCAGGATCCATTCAAATTGAATTTTGATCTTTCCCTCTCACATTCAGCCATAACACAGACCTGACTAGGGAGCTTAAACTGGCAAGCAATTTGCATTTTTTTCCACAATGTAGAGAGAGCCTTAATAACTGTGAACTCCCCCTTTCTGTAGGAAGGGGCAACAAGCCAAATCCAATCAAATTTCTACCTTCCTCAAACAGCTGTTTCTTTCTAGGGTAGGCCTAGAGGCAGGGACATATGATTTTACTGTTAAGTCCTTGTGGCTAATCTGCTACATTTATGCCTGGAGGAATTCTGTGCCAAATAACTTTAAAATTCTGCAAAATTCTGCATATTTATTTGTCAAAATAATGCAATATAGTCACACCAGTTTCACTTATTTTTTGTAATTCACTTAAACTACCATACAGAAAAAATCAAAATAACTGTTCAGCATTTCCTAAACATATGAAAGTTAACTTACAAATACTTGGTAACCAATACCCTGCATTCCAGTTATAATCCTGGATTATCATTTAAATTACATTACAGAACACCAAACACCAAAATAAAAGTAAAGTAGAATATAATTTTAAATTGCTCAGACTTTCATATATGAGTTTTGCTAATCATTGTCCTGCATTTTTTTTAAATGGGTAAGTAAAATAGATCTCAAGCTGAGATCCTCATTGTGCCACTCTGACACAGGAAAAAAACAAGAAAGCACTAGCTTTCTTGTTTTTTCCTGTTTTCCTTTACATTGCCAGCCAGAAAATGATTTTATAGCCTGGTTGTTAGGTCACCTTCCTGGGAGGTGGGCTACTCAGAGTCCAGTTCCCCTCCTCCAATGACTCTTCAATTGTACCCAGCTCTCCTACATCCCAGGTGAATATTCTAATCACTAAGCTAAATGTTATAAGGTAGACAGCAGTGGAACCGCCTCTTCTAGCCGTTTTGTGTGAAATGAAGCAGGTGCCTAACTCATTAGGTCCCCAAGCCTCCTGACCAGGAGAGGGTTCCTGGTGGTGGGTTGAAAGCAGAGAGAGGCACCTACTTGCAGCCCAGATTTAGGCTCCTCTCTATGAGGGAGGGACAGGGTTTAGGACACAACCCTCTCGTCAGTATCTCCAATTAGCTAGCTTAGATGGCTTCCTGCCTAGCATGCTGGCTTTTGTGGATCACAGTCTGTGATGCCTATCTCTCCCCATGAATTGTATAGGGAACCTAGGTGCCTAACTCACACTTTGTCAATCACAGTGGCATTCCTGCGATTTTTCTAGGTGTCTCAGGGTTAGGTGTAATGCTCAACATCACAGCACCTCAGCCCCTTTGTGGATTGGGGCCATAGTTCCTTGCTCCTGGTATGACATTCCTGTTGATGAGATTTCACTCTGTGTTTGTAGCATCTAATGTGCATCTTATTTCAGAGAGCACAGTGATGAATGAGTGATGTGGTTTTAATTTTGTAATCCTTCGGCCAGTCAGAGTTGGCAGCAACAAGGGCCGGGTTCAGTATGTATGGTTTCTTTTTAACAATACAATACAAAACCGGCTCGAGCCTGAGGCAATAGTTCCCTTCGCACAAGCACAGAGTCTGTGTTTATCAAAAAAACTTTTAATAAAAGGAGGGAAGTAACTCAGCATTAATTTGGGAAAACACCACCACAAACAGGGTTCATAAACATAGACCATAAGCAGAAGACCCCACCCCTAAGTAAGTTAGGCAATATCCTTTTACCCTCAGATTCTTAAGTTCGGCAATCCAAAAGTCCCCTTAATGTGCACCTCTCCACCAGCCACCCCGCATTTCTCTGCTGTCTACCCTGCCAGCCACTTGCTCACCACTTAACACAGCTCTCCATGATTTCCGCTGTTAGCAGGGGGAGCCTTACTGCTGCTGTACACTGGGTAGTCTCTTGTACCAGAAACACTGTCCCAAAGCAGCTCTAATACTCAGACCTAAGTATCAGTGATTTCATCTCTTCAGTGGGTAATAAGATTCTCAATTAAGCCTAAAGTAGCTTTTTTATTATACAGTGAAAAGAGAACAGCTCAAAAAGTATCTGTGGCCCTTAAGCAGGCCCCACATACCTAGATACAGACACCTATCCCCAACCACTGTCCATTCATTGGGCTTTGGAACCCATGTCCCCTGCTTAGTGAAAGCCATTTGGTTGAGGGTGAGTCCTTCCATAGGACTATGCCAAGTACTATTTTGCTGCCCTAAATTCACACAACAAGGATAACAACTCTTTATTATTCCTGCCCCAATAACAAGGAGACGGGGAATCCAATACCAGCCAAAAGTGACCATTTGGGCAAGCAGTCCCATCATGCTAAGCACCTAGGCAGGGTGGGTGTGCCCATGCAAACAAGATCAGCTCCTAAAGTCCTCTTCCACAGCTCATCACTAGATGTCAGCGGATAGCACATTCAAACTCTATTACAATTACAATTGCCATGCAGACCTGGTTCAATTCAACTTTTCATTTCAAACAAAAGGATATTTGCCTGAAAACTGAAAATTTTGATTTTTTCATCAGAAAAGCAGACACTTTCTGCATTTTTATTTAATCAAAAACACCATTCTCTGTTGTCAGTAGCTACCGGTGTGGTGCTCTGCTCTTGTTCAATGATGATAACAGTTGGTTGCGTGCATGTTCCCTATATGTGCTACCCCAGCTTTGCACAGATAGATGGCACAGCAGACCTTGAGAGAACCCCCAAAGACCACAGACTCTAGTAATATATGAAGGAACCTGAGCCAGGTTTATTGTCAAACAAAGCACAGTAATAGTTTCCCGTAGACTCTACAAGACATACTACGAATTTGTGCCCCCTGGCAATGGACCAGCTCAGTCAGTGGCAGGACTTTCCACTGTCCCCTAGGCCAGACAAAGATGTGCACTCCAGGACCTACTTTTATACAGGACAGATTACTCGTCCCTAGTGATGTATTGAAGTACAGCCCCTTGACTCACTGGGGGCTGTTTCCCTCTTTGATCATGTCAGTTCAAACAAATCGATCCATCATGTTGTCTTTTTGACCCCGTCTTTAAGATGCACCTGCCTGTTCCTCTCTGTGGAGTGTTCTGATGCTATCTTGGCACAAGTTCCTCTTATTAGCACTTATGTGTGGATGCACCTGCTTCTAACAACCCTCTTCTCGCCAACTTCTGTGAAAGGGGCCTGACTTTGGCTCACAGCCCAGCTTTTGCTTAGCAATGCCTGGAAGTACTTTGGTTCAGGCTTCAGACTGGGCCTTTGATACAAGAGTTTATGTTTCAGGGCCTCATCTTACTACATTCTCCATCACAAAAAGGATTTGATGGAAATTTTTTTCAACCAGCCCTCTAGCTATATTTTGTATCTGTTTCTCTTACATGTAACTGAGCTTTTCTCCTGTTTCTAAGCTAAACCCTATGCCAATCCAAGTAGGGGTCTCTGCGGGAGCCAGGGAGATGGTCTCTGCCTCCCTAACAGCTGTAGAGGAACAGAAGCAGCAGAGTGAACAATGGCAGTGGTAAATATCGGTAAATGTGAGCCAGTTGCAGCAGTGGCACTGCTCCATGGGGTGGGAGGTGAACTCATGTGAATGTACTTCTGAACTCAAGGTCTTTGCTGATCAAGGGCAGAACTGTGAGTCGGGTGCAGTGAAGGGAAAAGGGAGTAGTGTGTCAAAGGAACATTTGTTTGCTAGACTTTCATCCCACAAGGTGAGAAAGTAGGCAAAGGACACTGCTCAATATACTCCAGGATGGGTATTTATTTTGCTCATGGTCACATGTTTTAGAATCATGGTTGTGGTGTTTCCCAAAGTAATTCAAGGTTCCTTTTCTCTTTTTATTAAAAGTGTTCTTTGCTATGCACAGACACAGTTCTTGCGAGTGGGGAAGTATTGCCTCTTAGAAGCACCTGGGGTGCTGCTTAATTTTCCCAGATTCTGGGTGGGGGCTTGAGATGATTCTGTTTTGTATTAAGAGGAACCTTTAGATATTGAACCTGGACCTTGTAGCTGCCAACTCTACCAGGCAGAAGGGTTACACAGTTGCTAGCTAAAGGCAAAAATGTAAGTGACCTTCCTCCCCTTAAATAGCCTGTTTTCCACTTACTTACTGTTACATAGACAATAAAACAAACCTCTTAAAACATAGCATTATATACATGACACATGCATTACACATGAATTATGCATACATTATTGGGGAATACTCATATGTGGGACAGTTATATGCTGGAGTCCATATAAAAAAACAAAAACAATCAAGAGTGAGAAAGCTCAAATGATCACAGAGACATTTTTCTACCTTGATGCATAGTCAGAGCACTGACTTGTGCAGTCATGGTCTCCCATGTTTATAAGAGATGAATTCAAACTGGAACAGGTGCACAGAATGAGTACGAAGTTGAGCCGAGGAATGGAAAATCTACCTTATGAAGGAGACTCAAAGAGCCTGGCTTGTTTAGCCTAACCAAAAGATGGCTGAGGAGAGATATGATTGCTCTCTATAAATACCAAGAAGAGAGAGGAGTTATTTAAGTTAAGCACCAATGTGGACACAAGAACAATTGGCTATAAACTGGCCATCAACAAGTTTAGGCTCAAAATTAGATGAAGGTTTCTAACCATCAGAGGAGTGAAGTTCTGGAACAGCCTTCCAAGAAGAGCAATGGGGACAAAAAACATCTGGCTTTAAGACTTAGCATGATAAGTTTATGGAGGGGACGC
Organism: Chelonoidis abingdonii; assembly: GCF_003597395.2. Classification (NCBI taxonomy): domain Eukaryota; kingdom Metazoa; phylum Chordata; order Testudines; family Testudinidae; genus Chelonoidis; species Chelonoidis abingdonii. The sequence goes on along the minus strand of NC_133771.1, from coordinate 34,841,183 downwards.
TATAATGGGGTTGCCTACAGTGGCATGTGGCTCATCAGTGACTGCTGTAGCAAAAATCCCCAACTGTTGGAGACGGGACACTAGATGGGGAGCCCTCTGAGTTACTACAGAGAATTATTTTCCAGGTGTCAGGCTGTGGGGTCTTGCCCACATGCTCAGGGTCTAACTGATCATATTTGGGTCCGGAAAGAATTTTCCCCTGGTCAGATTGGCAGAAATCCTGGGGTACAGGTCACTTGCAGCTTTATACTAGTGTAAATGGTAGAGTCTCTGTAACTTGAAGCCTTTAAACCATAATCTGAAGACTTCAGCAACTCAGCTAGAGGTTAGGGGTCTGTTTCAGGAATGGGTGAGATTTTGTGTCTTGCAAGCTGGGGTAAAGTGCCCCCCTACCCCAATTTCTGCTTCGCCTGCTGGGCGTGGGGGGAGAGCTCTCTCCTTCTCCCGCTGTGCCTGCCTCCTGGCACACTTGGCCCCTGTCCCTGGCAGCCGGACCTACGCAGGGAGCAAGACCAGCCACTTCTCAGGCCAGGTCTACACTACACCTTTAAATCGGTTTAATGGCCGATAAATCGATTTAATGCTGTACCCGTTCACACGACGTTGTCATTTATATCGATATAAAGGGCTCTTTAAATCGATTTCTGTACTCCACCCCGACGAGAGGAGTAGCGCTAAATTCGATATTAACAACTCGGATTAACGGTTTAAAGTGTGGACGAATGCGACATATTGGCCTCAGAGAGGATATCCCACAGTGCACCACTGACCGCTCTGGTCCGCAATCTGAACTCGGATGCAGCGTGGCGTAAACAGGAAAAGCCCCGCGAACTTTTGAATGACATTTCCTGCTTTCCAGGTCAGCTCTGATCAGACACGGGTGGCGATGCAGTTCAAATGCAAAATAGCTCAGCATGGACCGTACGGAGATACTAGATCTGATCGCTGTATGGGAGACAAATCTGTTGTATCAGAGCTCCGTTAAAGAACAGGAAATGCCAAAGCTTTGAAAATAAACTCCAGGATAACAGCCTGCGTGACAACGTAACGGGAAGCCAGAGACTCAAACGATGCCTCATGGAGGGAGGGAGGGGGTAATGAGGACTCCAGCTACCATCTCCACAGCAGTCTCTGAAACTATTTGCATTCTGGCTGACGCCCAATGTCTGAGCTTAAATACACAGTGTCGCGTGGTTCACGGAACAGCTCTCAGTCTTCTTCCCCCCCTCCGACTGAAAGAAAAGTAAAAAATCATTCCTTGATACTGTACAATACCCTGTATGACTACGCGCCCTGGTAGACACAATCCTCTGCCTGCCAGACCTCGCTAGCTGTAAGAGCAGTATCGCTCCTCTCTCCCCTCCCCAGTGGAGTAACGGTCCCGGTGAGGTGCTCCTGGCGTGACACTCACACCTGGTAAAATGGGAATGACTCCCTTCTTACACAGTGTGATTGATACAAACGGCTGGTAAACTCTGTCATCTTATCAACTGGGGGGAGACTTTGTTAGCCCCTCCCTCTCTTGTGTAAGAAAAGATTCTGAACTGCATGACTGTCATAGCCCAGTAGGGCTCCTCCCCCATTTTATCTCACTAAAGTCTTGATTCTTATTCCTGCATTCTCATAACATCATGCCAACAATGGGGGGGGGCACACTGCCAGTAGCCCAGGAGGTGGGAAGCAACGTTGCTTACTTGCAGGGCCCCCTCTGGTGAATACTGACGACAGCTGCTGCTGTGATACACTGCTTTAAATACACTTGATCCCTATTCTTGTACTGACTCTATTTTTATTAACCATAAAGGGAGGATTGACTCAGTCCCAAGTGAGTCAATCCCAATTTTGCTTTCAAAAATTTTCAAGGGTATTATCCTTCTGTCCATATCTACTGTGAAACAGGGTGAGACTGTAAATATCACATTAAACATGTTGCTGAGAATGGTTAGTAGTCCTACTGAAATAACTGCCTGGGGAGGGGGGAGGGGAGGGGGAGAGGAGCGATTTAAAAAGTTTAAATTAGAAATTAAACTAAAGATGACACACAAAGAGTTTGATGTGTCAGTATTTAGTCACGGGGCAACATAACAAGAGTATAGGGGACGCTGGATTGTGTTATGGTTCAGCATAATAATACATACAGCCTGTAAGTCCCCATGCGGGGTGTACAGTGGGTTGGGTCAAGATATAGTAGGAGGGCAGTGAGGGTACATTCGCTCATAATAGTGGATTACACACAGTCATGAGTATAGTAGTCGGCGACACTGTAGGGAGACAGGGTGACCTACGTGGTGGAATCCAGATGCGTAGGATCAGGACTCAGGGATAGAGTTTAGTAGGGGGTTGAGAAAGGTTTCTCCCTTCCCCCCCCGCGTGGGTGCGTGGAGTCACATCGGGCTCACTCCTGGATTGGCAGGATGGCTGGATGTAATGTGTTCATGGTAAATGATCTCTAGGATTCGACGAGAGATTTGTCGCGAACACATAACGTCTCATCGGACGTCGACGACATACAACAGCGAGGCTCCACCCACGAGTGCATAGAGACACAACTTCGTATATCTCAGGTCCCCGAAGAAGCGCCACTCAGCGAAAATCATCCTTAAGGCAGCGGACGACCGATCAGTGGTTTGTCTAGTGATAAACCATTTCCAGTAGCCATCGCACAACTCACCACAGTAGGGTGTAACAGTACATTATGAGAGGCATCATTATTTCTGATGTAGCGGGACTCTTAGAGGGCGTATACGCCAGAAGATCGCATGGCGTCTCGTTCGTCACCTCGAACGGATCGTCACGTAAAGATACGAGATGATGCTAATTTCCGAGCTCCTCGTTTCCGTGACGACGATGTAGACAGCAAGTTCGGAAGCTCCGTCGCATGCCCACTACAATACAGTGGTTAGCATGGATGCGGTGGACTCGATGCAAATCTCACGAGCGCTGTGGGGAGAGCGGATCGACCTTTCACAAGGCGGTACTCAGGACGCCGTGATAGGGCGCAGTCTGCCGAGGTAAATCTCTGAGGAGATGTGGGGCTTGAGCAGCTTGACAAAGGACGTGAGGGGCAGGGTCTTCTCTATCGGCGGATTTACCCACACTTCCTGTCATGCACGCTTCATGTCCCTGTTCACGAGGTGGCATTGATCAGCAATCGTTGAACCACCAGACGCAGTATCAGGACGACCGGCACGCGCGGTATATGAACCTCGCAGTCAGGCGAAGCACGGGTAGAGCTTGTCCCGGGCGAGATTGAGAAGTGTTGCTGGAGTCCACTTGCTGGTACCTCGCAAAGGCCTTGCCGCTGGATCGGGTTCCTTTGCAGAGTGATCAATAGAGGCGCGTGGGACGCAAGACTTCATGGACTTCTCACACACACACTCTGGCTCCAGGGCTGACCGTAGGCTTCCTCCATCCCGATCTGCAGCAACCAAAGCTCCAGCCTCCTGCTGCTCTCTCGCTTCTACTTAACCAGCAGCAGCCCAGTCCACTGCTCAGTAGTGCATGTGGCAAACTGTGGGGCAGGACCACAGCAATAGCAGGATGTCCCACCCGTTCTCAGCCAATATGCGTCTCGAGAGCAACAGCTCGTTAATTGTGGTGTCTGAGCATGTCGGAGAGAAAGACATGAGATGAACTGTGATGTTCACAGAGATCTCTCATGCGAGAACATCAGCACACCATGTCTGTGAGCAATCTATATGAAGCTCGTGCTGGCTCTCTGAGGCAGGACAGCCACTTTTTACAAGCTGCCAGACTACTCTTTCAGTGCTGCAGCATCGCTTCTCAGCAGCATTCAGTACACATAGGGTGACATTAAGTACTCAAGGATGGTTTCTTTAACTTTTATTTCACGGTGTTGGGGGAGGAAGAGACTGATGAGCTGTTCCGTGACCACGCAGACACTGTGTTTAAGCTACAGACATTGGGGCTACGCAAAATGCAAATAGTTAGAGACTGCTGAGACCTGTGGGATAGCTGGAGTCCTCAGCACCCCCTTCCTTCCTCAACATGCTCCCACCGCCTTGAGGCGAATAGTATAATTTGAGTCGCAGGGGTGTTTCTGGAGTAAAATGTCATCAAGTCCAATTCCTTGCTCCGGGAAAACATCAGCAGACAGTCCTTTCGCACCGTTTTCTCCTGGATTGCCTTTGCAGACACAATAGCACGGCAACCCTGGAGACCGTCCGGTTTTTTTTATTCCCGTCACCGTATGTGTACTAGATGCCGCGGAGACAGAGATGATACTCCAGCGCTACACAGCAGCATTCAATTGCTTTTGCAGTGATAGTAGAGATGGTTACTAGTTGTTCTGTACTATCTACTGCTGGAGAAAACTGGTAATGACATGATAGTTATTTTCCTCTCTATGTACTGTCTATTGCTATCATGAGTACCCCTAGCTGAAATTGGCCGGGGGCCCAACACAAAAGCCAAATTGGGATTGACTCACTTGGGACTGAGTCAATTCCTCCTTTATGGTTTCTAAAAATAGAATCTTTCCTGCCTAGAGTAAGAGGCAAGTGTGTTAGAAGAGCACAGCTGTTCTGTGTCAGTATTAACAGGGGATGCCCCTGCAAGAACTGCACCTGTTGCTTCTTTTCTCTCCCAATCTTCCTTCACTACCATGGCAGTGCCCCCCCCCCATTTGTGTCATGAAGTTGTAAGGAATACAAGAATATGAAACAGAGACTTGTTAGTGAGATACAATGAGGGGGGGGCACTTGGAGGCAGCCAGCTGGGGCTATGACAGTCCAGGCAGGACAGACTCTATTTTTAGAAACCATAAGGGAGCGATTAACTCAGTCCCAAGTGAGTCAATCCCAATGTTGCTTTCAGAAATTTTCTCCCACGGGCACTCATAATTGCAGCGGACAGTACACTGAGGCACTGGCCAGGTATACAGGAAATGCCCCTAATCCCCGCGAACTTTTGAATTCCATTTCCTGTTTGGCCAGTGTGAGGCTCAGCACACACACAGGTGACCACGCAGAGCTCATCAGCCCAGGTAACAATGCAGTCTCCTGATAATCGAAAAAGAGCGCCAGCTTGGACCACACAGGAGGTTCCAAAAGACGAAATGAAAAAATATTTGAAAGAATTTCAAAGTCTATGACTGGAAAAGGGCACAGCAAGGACTCCGTGCAGTGCAGAGTAAAAGTGAAAGAGCTCAGACAGGCATACCGGAAAACCAGAGAAGCAAACGGAAGGTCAGGCTCAGAGCCAAAAACATGCCGCTTCTATGCTGAGCTGCATGCAATTTTGGGGGGCTGCGCTACCAGTATCCCACCCCTGTCCCTGGATTCAGACTTCGGGCTTGAAATATCAACCGTGTCTGAGGATTTAGCGGAAGGGGAAGATGGGGAGGAAGATGAAGATGAAGACGACCTTGGTGAGAGCACACAGCAGTCCGTAAACCCCTACAGCCAGGATCTTGAGAAAACCCCTTGTTTGAGAATAGAATAAGGTCCCTACCGAGAGGTCGTCCATGGCCCAAAGTACAACCGCCCCGTACGCAAGGGAGCGCTCCCAAGCGCAAAAGCCCGACAGTGAAGCCATGGAAGCGACCTCGGTAAGTGCTTCTATTTATCAACACGATTAAAACAAGTGGTTTTTTAGATCGCATTGCACACAGGGCTTTGTGCAGTCGCAGCCATAAGTTACAGGAAAATTTCGTTAACATGTCTGGGGATGGAGCGAAAATCCCCAAAAATCTCCATGAATCGATCTGGAGGACTCAAAAAGCCTTATGATATATACATTTCTGGCAAGGCAGCCTTATCCGTCCCCCATGTAGGTAACTTTCACAGCCATGCATTGCAAGAATTTGGATACTGCAGGCGAAGCGTCACTGAAGGCATTGCAGAAACAAACGATCTGCCTCCTGCGGTGTATTTCAGGAGAGAGATATCATCCATTGTTACCTTGTAAGAAACAGGAATGTAAATAGGGGGCAGACATGGCGATTTTGCTACGGGCAGAGCGGGGATGGGAGGAGGGATAGCGAGAGTTTTCAGCGTCTGGCAAGCAGGATCTTCCCAGCTACCAGCACGGCGCGGGGGAAGGAGGTGAGCATAGCAGCGATCGTATGATAGAGCCATGCGCTGTTGGTGGTGTGAAAGAGGGGGTTTGGGTTTGCAGGTTCCTCTTAACAGGACAAGGCATCATATAGATCATTGTGTATATGAACGGAGAAGTCAAACTTTTAAAGCCTTACTACTCGCCCGGAGTAGGGTTGGCCGTACCTGCGTTGGTGCCACACCAGTCACACAGACACTGAAATATTAAACGATCAAAATGCGACCTTGTAGAGATACACATGCTCTGTAAGGTGGATAGTGTTCTTGTGAAAGAGTACTATCATTGCTCTGTAAAAGGTATCTTTCACATACTTATCACCCTGTGTCCTTCCCCCATGCAGCTGCACATTTCTCTGGCTCCACGCCATCACGAGCTGTGCTGATAGGGAGGAGAGAGAAGACGCGAGATGAAAGTTCACAGAAATTATTGAAGTAAACGCAATGAGAGGATAAACAGAATGATTGGAAGGATGTGGTAGCAAAGTACAGGAAAGATGCCAGTGAACGATCTGAGAGGGTAGGCAGGAAGACAGGTGCAGATTGGCGAGATGCAACGCTGGATCTGCTGCGTGCTCAAACTGATATCCTCCAACGCATGGTGGACTCTCAGGAAGAGCAGCGCGTAGCAGAGTGCCGCTGCAGCCCCTGTAAACCCTGCAAGCCCACGTCCCATATCTCCCTCACCCAGACGTGTAAGAACGCGTGGGGAAGGCTCTGCACCCCCTACTCCTCCACCCCCTGGAGAGTTCAAGAAAAGGCTGTAATTACGCTACAATGTGCTTAATGGCCTTTCCCTTCCCCTCCTTCCAAGCACAGCAGCCAGGGATACCTTCTAATTCTCTGCCTTTTTTATAGTCCTTTGTTAAAAGAATACATCAAAGGGGGGGGGGGTTGCTTACAGGGAAAAGAGTAAGAAAAAACATGATTTTAACAGATCAAATACTTTTAATGAAAATAAAGATTTTAAACGAGACTGAATTATTTCCTTCGCCAACCTGTAATCAAAAGGGGAGGGTGGGTTGCTTACAGAAGTCCATCAAGTGCGGAGGGTTCATCAGGGAAGCAAACAGAGTCACACCGTACCCTGGGCCTGCTGAAACTCGTTTTCAAGGCTTCTGATGCAGCCGCCTCCAGTGTGCTCTTCTAATCGCCCTGGTCTCTGGCTGCTCGTACTCAGCGGCCAGGTGATTTGCCTCAGCCTCCCACCCAGCCAAAATGTCTCCCCTTAGTCTCACAAAGATGTGGAGCACACAGCAAGCAGCAATAGCAACGGGACTGGTTTGGCTGAGGTCTGAGCGAGTAAGTAATGATCGCCAGCGACCCTTTAAACGGCCAAATGCACATTCTACCACCTCCGCACTTGCTCAGCCTGTAGTTGAACAGCTCCTGACCACTGTCCAGGCTGCCTGGGATGGCTTCATGAGCCATGGCATCAAGGGGTAGGCTGGGTCACCAGGATAACACAGGCATTCTCAACATCCCCAACGGTTATTTTCTGGTCTGGGAAGTAATTCCTTGCTGCAGCCGTTTAACAGACTAGTGTTCCTGAAGACGCGAGCGTCATGAACCCTTCCTGGCCATCCCACGTGGATGTGGGTGAAACGTCCCTTGTGTCCACCAGTGCTTGCAGCACCATTGAAAAGTACCCCTTGCGGTTTACGTACTGGGTGCCTCGTGGTTCGCCAAGATAGGGATATGGTTCCATCTATGGCCCCACCACAGTTGGGAACCCATTGCAGCAAAGCCATCCACTATCACCTGCACGTTTCCAGAGTCACACCTTTCGTAGCAGCAGCTTACGACTTGCTTTGCTACTGCATCACGCAGCCCCACAGTAGATTGCCCATCCTGATTTTCCGACTGACCGGTAGCTGTCTGCGCTGCAAGCTTCCAGAGGGCTATTGCCACTCGCTTCTCCACTGTGGAGGGCTGCTCCATGTTTGATATGCGTTTCAGGGCAGGGGAAAGCAGTCACAAAGTTCTAAGAAAGTGCTCTTACGCATGCGAAATTTCGCACCACTGCGAATCGTCCAAACATCAAACAATGCGGCCCACCAGTCTTGCTTTTCCCGTGCCCAATTCGTGTCAATGGGTAGAAGACCCCGTTAATAGCAGTAGCTCCAAAACGCTGGGGCCAGCGGTTATGAGAATCTGCCTCCATCTCGTCATCGCTGTCGTCGCCGCTCTGCAATAGCTGCCTCCTCCTCTCCTCCTGCCTTTGCAGTTCATGGTTCAGCATAGTCAGCACGAGAGTACGCGAGGTGTTGACAACGGTCAGGATAGCGTTACTGATCTCAGGGTCCATGATTGCTGTGCTATGGCGTTTGCTCAATTCACCCCGGGAAAAAGGCGCGAAACGGTTGTCTGCTGCTTTCACAAAGGGAGGGGTGAGGCTGTACCCAGAACCATCAGCAACAGTGAATTCTGCCCCATCATGCACTGGTCTTTCAACCCGGAATTCCAAGGGGCGGTGGAGACTGGGAACTATGGGATAGCTACGGAAAGGCTACCCACAATGCACCGCTCCAGAAATCGACGCTAGCCATGGATCATGGACGCACACTATCGAATTAACATGCCTAGTGTGGACACTCACAGTCGACTTAATAATATCAGTTTTATTAGACCGATTATAGCTAATTCGATATTATGCCGCAGTGTAGACGTGGCCTAAGATTGGAAGAGGTAAGACTCTGAAAGCTACAGGACAAATAAACCCATTATCGAACCTCTGATTATCCAAATTTGGTTATGCTCTCCACATCTGAAATTCCTTTATCCAAAACTGATTATCTGAATGCTTCAGATGTACAGTATAATCATAATTGTGAGTTCCTATTTGTGTGTGTGAGAGGGCCACCAGGCACTAATGCAATACAAGTAATTAAAAATAAGTAAACCAAATAAAACGTAAATACACTTTTCTCCCTTGCACACATGCTTTGCTGTGATGGAGGGTAATACCATGTTCAGTCACACTCATGTACACATTTTTAAAACATTTATTGACAAGAGATATTTATAGAGCAATTGTGCTTATTTAATAAAGGAACAAATATAAACAAGATTAGAAATAAAATGCCAAGTTTCCATCTTGAATTTCAGTTAGGCCCTAATCCTGCAAAGACTTACACACATGTTCGGCTTTATGACTGGTGAGTAGCCCCAACATGAGTACCCATGTGTATAGAGTTGAGCTTATGCATAAGTCTTTGCAGGGTAGAGATGGTGTCCAGCTACCTCTGCATAAAACATACCTCAGCACAGATAAAGTGCTGAAAAAACTGACTAAAATGAATGTTGCAAGTAGATTCTCCATGTCTTTCTGCTTTATATTAATTCCATCAAAAGGCCAGCAAATAACATTGAGAAATAACATTAATGCATTAAAAATAGGTTGGGGGAAAAATCTATTTAGAAAAATATTCTGTTTATTATTTACAAAATGTTTTATATTTTGATTTCTCTCAGGTCCCTGTTTCTAACATGCCAGTATGCAGACTCTGCCCTCCTTCCACTTAACTCTCTTTTAAATGGTTTGACCTGCAATTCAGATCTTTCCTTTTTTTGTATTGACATATTTGTATTTATTTACTCAGGGTCTGATTTTTTCAAAGCCTGGTACTGAAGCATGAGCACTCATAGCTTCCACTGACTTCCACAGGAGTTATTGGTACCCAGCACTTGGGAAAATCGGGCCCTCATTTATTTCACATCTGTGCAGGATGCCCATCACTCTAATATCCAAATTCCAATTTTAGTAACCAACACTGGGACTGTGGTTTCCAGGTTTCTGAATGTTGGATCATTTAATGGCTTTACTGCTAGACTGAGTTTCAGATTCTCCTCCTGATTCTGCATTCCTTACACACCCAAAACTCACACTGAAGTCACTTGGAGTTTGGGCATGCAAGGAATGCAGGATCATGTTTTCTATGCAGTGATGGAATACAATGACATTGTTAGAAATGCCAGCACATTCCTATTACCGTCTCATATACCTGGTTGGTCCCTAATGATTTGTTAGTGGCTGCACCAGAGATGGTGGACAGCATGTGAGTTGTGTTTTGCTCTATATACAAAAGTACATTAGGCAGCAATGAAAGAGTTAGTATAAAAACACTGTTTAGATTGGGTAGAGGAAAGGGGAGACTCTTCTGTCTGAGAATTCTGGAACAGCTTATTTGGATGGAAAAGAGCTGAATGGAGTGCATTTCCAGGGAGGAAAAATAGAGGACACAAAAGCAACTCACTGTAAATGTTGCCACACAAAAGCAGCTATAATGAACCACAGTGTTTTTTAATTAGGTACAAAACAGTCCTCAGAACCTCTTCTCTGGAGGGGCTGGCATCAACCTCTTGGCATCCAGGGTTCTCCATCCTTTTGTATGACTCTTCAACTCTATTTTAAAAAAATAAATACATAAAAATACAGCAAGTGATTCATTCTATAACTACAAACTGCCATGAAATGAAAAGGTATATCTGACTCTGAAAACGCACTGGCTGCAGAAAAATTCTAGAATGAAGTCAAGAATTAAATATATGCAGCGTGCCACAAGGCACAACAAAACATGAACAGTTATTTATGAAGATGGGATTCACAACATGCACACTCACCACCAAACCATGTTCCTGAGACATTGCAGGGGATGTTTCTCTCCCCAGGTCTGTTTGTTTTGTAATGGAGGAATACAATAACCCCAGCACAGGCTCCTTTTTCTCTGATCTGATTTCAGCTAGGAGCTTGTTGTTCCTGTGAGACAACTTTCTCACACCTTCCATTTATCTTCCTCCCTGCTGCATATGCAAACAATACTATGAAAACCTTGCTGCATGGTCCGCAAGCAATCAATTCTTATTAAACATGGCTCTTCCACAACTAGCCTCTGAGGGGTGTGTGAGCAATAAAGGAGGTTGTTTTCTCTACTCCTGCAAAACAAATCATTTCAAACCCACTCAGGCTTCTGCCTGACTCCCAAATCCAGGTTGACTGTATCTAATGAACAGTAATAACTAAGCGCCATATCGAAAGCAAGATATTGTACAGAAATTACAGCCAAGGGCATAATAGAAGGAAAGCCAAACAGCATCATACCGTCCTCCCCCCCTCCCCCCCCTCACACACACCACACATCCGCCTGCTGTTTCCCAGCTCCTACTGCATAAAGTGTCTGGGGCTCGGGCTCTGTGTTTGCAGAGGAGTGAAGCTGAGTGTGGTTTAGGTCAAAATTGGGAGGATGGTTATTCTACCTGGCATTATACACCTCCAGATATGTGGAAACTCCTGAGGACGTTCCCATGGAAGCTACTGTGGAGTACTGCAGTATTAAGCTCCTCCTCATTTCCCAGCTCTGCAACTTCTACACCACCAAACACCCAGGGAAAATGAGTGCTACCAAAAAGCTACTGAAAAGGAAGCTGTGCTGCCAGTGTAAAAAGGGTCCTGGAGAGTGAGGCTACATCTTCACTACCCGCCGTATCGGCGGGTAGCAATCGATTTCTCGGGGATCGCTATATCGCGTCTCATCTAGATGCGATATATCAATCCCTGAACGAGCTCCTATCGATCCCGGAACTCCACCAACCCGAACGGCGGTAGCGGAGCCGACATGGGGAGCCGCGGCCATCGATCCCGCGCCGTGAGGATGGTAGGTAATTTGATCTAAGATACTTCGACTTCAGCTATGCTATTCATGTAGCTGAAGTTGCGTATCTTAGATCGATTTTCCCCCGTAGTGTAGACCAGCCCTGACACAGCTCCATGTAGATACCCAGAGATTTGAACAGATTTCTGGATATCTAATATCTAAGTAATATTTAAGGTGATGCCCCCTTTCCAATCCACTATAGTGAAATCCTCTGGAATAACACCTAGAGAACTTCATTCTGTGCGTAACTTATTTCTTCTCCCAGGAGAAAAGATGATCTCAACCCAAGCCAATAGGCTAGTCTTTGGCACAGATAATTAACATATGTAATATAGTTAACCAGAAAGACAGTCCAATTAGCTCTCTCATGCTGGGATGGAAAAAATGCTTCTATCAGCTTTACACTTTTCCCTGTAGCATTTGGATCCTCCTTCCAGAGTTTTTTTTTAGTTCATGATCATATGTAATTAATGGAGCAGAAAACATGATTTTTACAATTTGGTGAAAACAGTGAGATTTGTACGGTCTCTTAATACATCATTGTCAAGGTCAATTTTAGGTTTATAAAATCTAGCTTAGCCCACAAAATCAGATAATTAAATTCTAAGAAGTTCTATAACTCTTTTATGAAAGTGGTCACCATTGGACACCCATAGAATTTTCCAAAAAAAGAGCTTAAGCTAAATTCTGTAATGAATAATGAGTTTTCAGCCTTATGAAATACTTCTGCACACTGACAATTATTCTGTTACTACAACAGGGCATGGTGATGGTGAAAATGCAGCCTTTCATGTGAGATCTAAAACCAGGCTTCTGGCTTCTTGTAGCCATCAAAAATGTCAGTAATTACTAGAGATGGGCCAAAACTCCACCTTCACTATGAATTTCTTTGAACTTGGGGGAGTAAGGAAGTTATTCACTTGAGGCCCATCAGCACATCCAGTGACTCAAACTGGCAGGATATACTCTTGTCGGTCATTATTATTTGAGTAACAGGACTGTCTAGGCATGGAAATCCTGGCCCCAATGGAGTAAATGAGAGTTTTGCTATTGATTTTAATTGGGTGAAGATTCCATCTCTTATTCGTTATTAAGACATACTTTTGGCGAAACAAACTGTTAGCTTCTAGCTCGGTTTCCTCCTCTGTTTTCTCCAGCCCCCTTCCCTGCAGTCTCCGGATCCGCTCCTCAGGACTAACTGTCAACAGCAGGACAAGATCAGGTTTGAGCAGGTCCTCAGGCCACTGGTACACCTCATGGTGAGTTGGAGGAAGATTCTGCACTTTTCCACTTATTTCAGTGGCAATTGCATAGGCAGCAGTGCTGTGCCAATACCTGTCAGGAAAAGATATAGGAGTGAGATGCATACATGACCATTTAAAAAAATTAACATGATAAAACCTCCTAATAGAAGGAACTACTTATGTAAAAGAAATCAGCACCCTTTAATAATGCTAGCCTAATACACAGTCACAATGCATGGGGGACCATGAGGATTTTGTACCCATAAATAATTGATCAAAGTAATAAAACAAAATGTCTAATTATTGTTTATCAGAAGAGAAGCCATGTTAGTCTGGATCTGTAAAAGCAGCAAAGAGTCCTGTGGCACCTTATAGACTAACAGACGTTTTGGAGCATGAGCTTTCGTGGGTGAAAACCCATCCGACGAAGTGGGTTTTCACCCACGAAAGCTCATGCTCCAAAATGTCTGTTAGTCTATAAGGTGCCACAGGACATCTTTGTAATTATTATTACTGTTAAGTAAAACATTAGAAGAGGTTATGCCTTAGGCAAACAGTCTCTAACTATCTCCAATAAATCCAGCTTGCCACCAAATACAGCAAGTTCGTGTTTTCTGATCAGACCAAAATCCGACACATCACTTTTATTTTTCAAAATCCAAACCCAAAAATATTATGTTACTAATCATCCTGCTTAATGCTTAGGATGCAACAAATTGGTAGGGAATGTGCAGTCCATCCTTCCCACATGTAAAACATGTGGAACAGAAAGGGAGCTTATTAAAGGTATTAATTTATTTTTTAAGTGGATAGGAGGTGGATAGAAAGTTGGCTAGTTTGTCGGGTCAATGGTATGTCAATGGTTGACTGTCTAGTTGGCAGTCAATATCAGTGAAGTGTCCCAGGTGCCTTGTAGGGCATTTGTTCAACATCTTTATTAATGATTGGATGATAGGGATGGATGCACCCACACAAGTTTGCAAGATGACACTAAGCTGTGAGACGTAAATATGCTGGAGTAGGGACAGGTCCAGAGTTACCTAACGAATAGAGGCTTGGGCTAAAAAAATCTGGGGGGCGGGCGGGGGGGGGGGGGCGCTGTTCAAACAAGGCAGGCAGAGTCCTTCACTATAGGACGGAAGAAAGAATCCCCTGCCACCACTTACAGCTAGGACGACGGCTAAGCCAGCAGTTCTGCAGAAAAGAACCTGGGGATATGAGTCAGTGTGTGCCTTTGGACTAGAAGATAAAGATCCTGGGCTTCATGTAGGAGCACTGCCAGGAGTGCCAGCAGATCAAGGGAAGTTATATTCCCCTATTTGTACTGGTGAGGCCACATCTGATAGCATCAGTTTTGGGCCCCCCATTATAGAAGGATGTGGAAAATTGCGAGAAGAATCCAGCAGAGGCACGAAACATCAGGAGATACTGAGCCCATGATGTACGGAGGGAACTGGGCTTTCGTCTGCAAAAGAAGAGTGCAGGATTTGATAGCAGCCTTCAACTACCAGAAGGGGGGTTCCAAAGAGGATGGAGCTCGGCTGTTCTCAGTGGTGGCAGATTACAGAACAAGAAGCAAAGGTCTCAAGTTGCAGTGGGGGAGGTCTAGGTTGGATATTAAGAAACACTATTTCACTAGGAGGGTGGAGAAGCACTGGAATGGATTACCTGGGGAGGTGGTGGTATCTCCATCCTTAGAGGTTTTTAAGGCCTGGCTTGACAAAGCCCTGGCTGGGATGATTTAGTTGGTGTTAGTCCTGCTTTGAGCAGGGGGTTGGACTAGATGACCTCCTGAGGTCTCGCCCAATCCTAATCTTCTATGATTCTATGATGAGGAAGTTTTGTTTGACAGCTGCTTCCATTAGGACACCAAATAACATTTTTTCAGGTAACAGAAACAGTTGGTTTACTTGATTATGGTTATTTTTCCAATATGTAGATAGGTTGGGTATCTGAACTCACACCTATATCTCCTTCGTTAATAAAAATACACATATTTGAATAAATACATGTCATGAAAATGGGAAGAAAAATATGAAGACACATAAACAAAAACAAAAAAGTTAGATAGATTGAGCCTTATTTTCAGAGTTACTGATTAACCACAGTTTACAGTTGTGTGTACTCAGTGCATCTAAAATAGACCCCTTAGGGCCTGATTTTTGTAAGAGCTCAGAACGAGATTTTCAAATGATCAGCACCCAGCAGTTCCCACTGTGACACCTATGGCCAGATTTTCTAAAGAGATCAATCACATTGGCTGCTGAGCTTGTTTGAAAATCTAGTCACTTATCTTGGTTCTTAGATGTGGGATGAGCTCCTTGAAAAAAATCTGGTTTCAGAGTAGCAGCCGTGTTAGTCTGTACCCACAAAAAGAACAGGAGTACTTGTGGCACCTTAGAGACTAACAAATTTATTTGAGCATAAGCTTTCGTGGGCTACAGCCCACTTCTTCGGATGCATTGAATGGAACATATAGTGAGGAGATATATATATATACACACACACACACATACAGAGAGCATGAAAAGATGGGAGTTGTCTTACCAATTCTGAGAGGCCAATTAAGAGAAAAAACTTCTAAAGTGATAATCAAGATAGCCCAGTACAGACAGTTTGATAGGAAGTGTGAGAATATCTACACGGGGAGATAGATTCAATGTTTGTAATGGCTCAGCCATTCCCAGTCTCTATTCAAGCCTAAGCTGATTGCATCTAATTTGCATAGCAATTCGAGTTCAGCAGTTTCTCGTTGGAGTCTGTTTTGAAGCTTTTCTGTTGCAAAATTGCCACCCTTAGGTCTGTTATTGAGTGATCAGACAGGTTAAAGTGTTCTCCTACTGGTTTTAGAATGTTATGATTCCTGATGTCAGATTTGTGTCCATTTATTCTTTTGCGTAGAGACTGTCCGGTTTGGCCAATGTACATGGCAGAGGGGTATTGCCATGTTCTCACCATTAATTCAGTAGGGTCACACCAATTTGGCACCATCCCAACAATCCCACATTCGATATTAAATTACCAAACATAATTGTAACATCGCATCAATCATACCTGCAATTTGTATGCTAACTATTAGATCATGTGTCTCCTTTTCTGTTTTTTATAAAACAACGCATTATCTGACAATTTTAGTAGCATCATACAACAACTCAGTTTTATAAGTTTTTCCCAAAGCTTAGTTTTTTTTATATTGCTTACACATTTGATATTTAAAACAGAAGCACATAAGGAGTAACACTGCAGTTTTACAAATTCAAAACATTACCCATTTAACTCCATTTTATTCTGTTACTTGACATACAACATCATACCAAGCACACATCTGAGATCTTAGTTTTTCTACTGCTTTTTCAACAATTTTTATACTTCTGAGCAAGCATACCTTTTGCAGATATTATCAGTCTAGTTTACTGTTCTACTTGGTCTAGTGTGCTTTGATTAGTTTGTATTTTCATATCCCAATCTGTTACCAATTCACTTTATTTTCCTTCAATTTGGCGATGTTGATCTAGGGTGAGTCATAAAGATGGAAAGGACTCAAGGATCAGTATTGATCATACATGCCACATGGAGCCAGTAAGTTTCATCTCTGGCATCTGCCTGATGGCATGAGAAGGATTCTGCTCCCAGAACCCTCTTTCGCAGTTCAGTCATGTCAAGCCATGTTCTCACCATTCATTCAGGATGGCCACACCAATTTGTCACCATCCCAACAAAAAGAGTACTCATATTTTTAACAGAAGAATTGAGGAAATAACATTTCTTGATTATGCTAATGAACTAGTAAATTGCATAGATTAGGGGACTTAGAGGACTCCTCTCCACCTGCACTGCTATCTTTTCACCTCTGTAGGGCTAAGTGTGTTTTAAATTCAGTCACTTCATAAGAACATAAAAATGGCCATACTGCATCAGACCAATGGTCCATCTAGTCTAGTATCATGTCCTCTGACAATGGCTGTTGCCAGATGCTTCTGAGGGACTGAACAGAACAGAGCAAGTTTTCAAGTGATCCATCTCCTGTCATCCAGCTTCTAGCAGTCAGAGGTCTAGGGACACCCAGAGCATGAGATTGCATCCCTGATCATCTTGGCTAATGGCCATAGATGGACCTATCCTCCATGAACTCATCTAATTCTTGTTTGAACCCAGTTATGCTTTTTGCCTTCACAACAATCCCTGCCAATGAATTCCACAGGTTGACTGTGCATTGTATGAAGAAGTGTTTCCTTATGTTTGTTTTAAACCTGCTGCCTATTAATTTCATTGGGTCACCCCATAACACAAGAATCAGGGAAGAGGTGAACAACACCTCCTTATTCACTTTCTATACATCATTCATGATTTTATAGACCTCTTTCATATCCCCCTTAGTTTTCCAAGATGAACACTCCCAGTCTTCTTAATCTCTCGTCATATGAAAGCTGTTCCATAACCCTAATCATTTTTGCTGCCCTACTCTGTACTTTTTCCCATTTTAATATATATTTTCAGATGGGGCAACTAGAACTGCAAGATGTATTCAAGGTGTGGGCATACCATGGATTTATATAGTGGCATTATCATATTTTCTGCCTTATTATCTGTCCATTTCCTAATGGTTCCTAAAGTTAGTATTTTGGACTGCCACTGCACACTGAGCAGATGTTTTCAGAGATCTACCCATAATGACTCCAAAATCTCTTTATTGAGTGGTAACAACTAATTTATACTTCCATCATTTTGTATGTATAGTTAGGATTATGTTTTCTAGTGTGCATTACTTTGCATTTATCAACACTGAATTTCATTTACCATTTTCTTACCCTGTTTCATGAGATCCCTTTGTAACTCTTCGCAGTCAGCTTTGGATTTAACTCTCTTTTGTAACATTTGCAAATTTTACTATCGGTTTACCCCTTTTCCCAGATCATTTATGAATATATTGAACAGCACTGATCCTACTACTGATCCTTGGAGGACCCCCACTATTTACCTCTCTCCACTGTGAAAACTAACTTTATTCTTAATCTTTGTTTTCTATCTTTTAACTAATTACTGATCCATGAGAGATCTTCCCTCATCCTTAACTCCTTTCTTTGCTTAAGAGCTTTTGGTGATGAACCTTGTCAAAGGCTTTTTGAAAGTCCACACACACTGTTATCAGCTGGATCTCCCTTGTCCATATGTTTGCTGACACCCTCCAAGAATTCTAGTAGATTGATGTGGCATGACTTCCCTTTATAAAAGATGTGTTGATTCTTCCACATCATATCGTGTTCATCTATGTGTCTGATAGTTCTGTTCTTGACTGTAGTTTGAACCAATTTGCCTGGTACTGAAGTTAGGCTTACCAACCTGTAATTGCCAGGATTGCCTCTGGAGCCTTTTTTAAAAATCCATGTTAAATCACCTTGTCATAAACAGATAGCTAAGGGTTAATGTTTCTTTCACCTGTAAAGGGAACAAAGGGAACCAAACACCTGACCAGAGGACCAATCAGGAAACTGGATTTTTTCAAAACTCAGGGAGGGAATGTTGGGTCTGTGTCTTTTGTCTGTCTCTCGGCTATGAGAGGCTTCTTTCTATCTTCAAGCTTCTAATCTTCAGTTTCAAAGTTGTGAGTACAAAGGTAGCAAAACAATAGGCTTTTATATGTTTTGTTTTGTATTTACATGTGTGTAGTTTGCTGGAATGTTTAAATTGTATCTCTTTTTGAATAAGGCTGTTTATCAATTTTTTCTTTTAAGCAATTGATCCTGTATTATTGTCATCTTGATACAGAGAATATTTTGATGTCTTTTTTCTTTCTTTTTTTTATATAAAGCTTTCTTTTTAAAACCTGTTTGAGTTTTTCTCTGGTTAAGGCTAAGGAAGAAGGAGGGGGAAATCTCTTTGTGTTAGCTTGACTAGGTTTGAATCTGCATAGCCTCAGGGGGGAAGGTAAATTGCCGTCTCTGTTTTGCATTCAAGGAGTTAAGTACAGTATCGCCAGGATAACCCAGGGAGGGGGAGCTGGGGATGAGATAAAGAGGAGACAAGGGGAGGGGGTTTATTTCCCTTTGTGGTAAGACTCAGGGCTTCTGAGTCTTGGGGTCTCCCAGAGAAGGTTTTGGGAGACCAGAGAGGGAGCCAAGTCCTGGAAATCACTTGGCTGGTGGCAGCGAGATCAAATCTGAGCTGGTAATTAAGCTTAGAAGGGTTCATGCAGGCACCCAGATTTCTGGATGCTAAGGTCCAGATTTGGAAAGGCTTATGATACGTTAAATCACCTATCCTCAAGTCATCTGGTTATAGAGACAGATTTAAGTAATAAGTTACATATCACATTTGGTAATTCTACAATTGCATATTTGAGTCCCTTCAGAACTCTTGGGTGAATACCATCTGGTCCTGGTGACTTATTACTGTTTAGTTTATCATTTTGTTCCAAAATCTCTGCTGAGAACTCCATCTGGGACAGTTCCTCAGATATATCACCTAAAAAGAATGGCTCAGGTGTGGGAATCTCCCCACATCCCTTACAATGAAAACCAATGCAAAGAATTAATTTAGCTTCTCTGCAATGGCCTTGTCTTCCTTGAGTTCTCCTGTAGCACCTCAACTGTCCAGTCATCCCTCTGATGGTTTGGCTGGCTTTAGACTTCTGATGTACATAAAAAAAATTGCTGCTAGTTTTTGTGTCTTTTGCTAATTGCTCTTCAAATTATTTTTTCACTTGCCTAATTATACTTTTACACTTGACTTGCCAGAGTTTGTTCCTTCTACTTTCCCAGTACGATTTGACTTCAGATTTTCAAGGACATCTCGTTATATGTACCTGCCTTTTTTACTCTGTTATATAGCCATGGTGTTGTTTCTGGCTCTCTTACTGTTTTGGTTTTTGGGGGCAGCGGTTGAGGGGGACACAGAGGCTTAAACTATATTATAGTATTCTTAAGAAGTTTCCAGGCAGCTTGCAGGCATTTTACTCATGACTGTTCCTTTTAATTTCCATTAAATTAACTTCCTCATTTTTGTGTAGTTCCCTTTTTTGAAAGTGAAATGTTACTGTGATTGGCATTTTCCCTCTACAAGGATGTTAAATTCAATGAAATTATTGTCACTATTACCAAGTGGTTCAGCTATATTCACCTCTTGAACCAGATTCTGTGTGCCACAAAGGACTAAATTATGAATTTCCTGTCCCCTTGTGGGTTCCAGGACTAGCTGTCCCAAGCAGCATTCATCAATGGTGTCTAGAAATTTAATCTCTGTATCCTGTTCTGAGGTGACATATTCCCAGTCAATGTGGGGCTAGTCGAAATCCCCCGTTAGTATTGGGTTTTCTACTTTTGTAGCCTCTCATTTCCCTGAGCATTTCTCAATCACCATCACCATCCTGATCAGGTGAGCGGTACTATATTGCTACTGTTTACTCTTATTATTCAAGCACAGAATTTATATTCATGGAGATTCAGTGGTACTGTTTGATTCACTTAAGATTCTTACTATATTTGACTCTATGCTTTCTTTCACATATAGTGCCTCTCCCCCACCAGCACAACCTACTCTGTCATTCCTATATATATATATATATTGTATCCTGGTATTACTGTGTCCCATTGATTATGATTGTTTCTGTGATGCCTATTATATTAATATCCTCATTTAGTAAGTACTTATAAAAATGTTCAATATTTAGTTCTCTAACTTCATGTAATGTAACTGAATGGGACTCTTTTGTTTCACTGTTTCTCTTCAGTTCTTACCTATTCTTATCCTCTTCTATCCTCTCCTTTTTACCTGTAACAAATTCTCCCCTAAGGTATGTGTCTGTCCAAACCATGTGCTCCTCACCAGTCGGCTTTCTCTCAGCCCTTAGCTTAAAAATTCACCTGCAACCTTTTTAATTTTACATGCCAGCAATCTGGTTCTGGAGAATGGAGCCCATTCTTTGAGTATATGGTCCTCCTTTTCCCAAGGGATCACTGGATCCTACTAAACCTAAATACCTCCTCCAAACACCATCAAATCATCCACGAATTGGGACCCTGCAGTTCTGTCAGTCTAATTAGCAGCATCACACACAGTAATGGAACTGCTTTGGCAGCTATAGCATCGTCTTTTGAGACATTCAGCTGCTATAATAATCTGGTTGTTGTGCTTCGTGATTCAAGATGATGCTGATGACGGTATTACTGTGGCTAAAAAGGCCGATGCGCGAGTGGCAGTTCTTTCTGCATAACGTGCATAGGTAGCTCGATGCTGAGGAAGAGATTACAATCTGTGCCTGCTGAGTTCACCACTGTTTACAACTCAGCTGCTGTGCCTCAAGATCCATACGGCGGTAAATCTTGAACTGGGAACCTCATGGTTTACTGTTGCTCACCAGTGTGATCCATCTGTTGCTGATGACTCACAGCTGTCAAAGTCAATGCTGCACTGTTTCAAGTTATGCGTCCTCCACTGGCTTATACAAGCTGGTGAGAAATGCACTCACAGTGTGTCCTTGAAGTGTTTCTTCTAGCGGCCTTGTACTCAGTTGCTGACTTTCAGTTCAGCAAACTGCAACTGTTTTGACATTCTAGTGTTACCCATCTTCAATATGTGAACATAACTGTGATGAGATAAGCATGGCTTCAATCCCTGTGGTGTGACTACATTACAGAACTTCATTACTGGTAACTTTATCATGCCATTTGATGCAGAATATGTCACGCAGATGTAATAAACGGAACTCTTCTAGAAGCTTAATATGATGTAGCAGGTCAAGGTTTCACACTGATACAAGTTGGACAGCACAACTGCTTTTTAGACTTAACTTGGTTTGAAGCTTAATATGCTGCTGCTAGATTTTGCCTGAAAATCTGTCAAATGATTAACTAGCTTTGTTGACATGACTTGTCAGCTCCTTATCTGTAGTAACATCATTTCACAATGACATGCCAAGAAGTCTGTAACAGCATTTTGCTGTGTGGTTGATGGTGACTGTTTGTTTCACATAGGGTTTCCCTGGCACAGGTTGATACATGACCTCTATCTTTTTCAGATTGTCAGCCTGTACCTTTCTGCAAACTCTGCAAATTTGTCCATAATAAACTGTATCTCTTCTAAAGTATGTGCCTCTAGAACACAGTCACTGGCACACAGCGGCTCATGAACAATTGCCTCAAAGACCTTCAAAGCGCAAGCCTGCTCAGATTAAATAATTTTCCAGAGGATCGGAAATGTATCCCACTACCAGCATTCAGGCCTCCTATAGCATCACTGAGCATTACGGCATACGAGAAATTATACAAGAGTGGACCATTTACACAGCACTGTTTTTAATATCTTTAGTGATGGGAAATGGGTTAGCCAGAACACCATCTAAGCAGACTTTTTCGAGCATGTTATCATGAACTAGCCTCAGAATGTTAGTGAATCTGATGGCCTACTAATATCATAATATATGTGGTTGAAGACAATACTATCAAGCTGCCTTTTTCATATCCACTGAAACCACCAACCAGAATTAAGTAGAAATACATAAATATTTTCCAGGCTACCACGAAAGTAATGCTAAAGACAAGAAAGATAACTCAAGTAGCTTTGCTTGTCACATTGAAAGACTGGATGGTCACATTCAGACAACAGGAAAATATTTTTTTACAAACCTGTCTACAACCACAGGTGACTCAGTGGATGCTTTTGCTATTTCTGAAGCAACAATGTAGTTGCCCAGAGCATAAAATGCCCTCCTGATGAGTGTTGGTTCAACATCAAAAGTCTTCCTCCACTGGCTGACACAAGCTGGTGGTGACCTTAAGAGAAGTGCATTCAGTGAGTTCTTGATCGACTGGGTTACAGTAGTTTTGCCTGCAGTTAACATACAAATAAAAACAAATAAAAAATCTTTAGACATAGCATGGCACATCGTAACAATTAGCTTTCATTTTTAAAAATGCAAAAAATAAGTTCTTATCCTTTAAGCTGGAAAACACATTTTGATATATTTATCTAGTATCTTACTATGAATCTTGACTGTGTTGTTATAGAATAGGGTTTTGATTATGTCACAGTACGCTTCTATCTGACTATTTGAGTTCTTATCACAGTTTCTATGTAGTACCCATAAGAGTATATCAGAGTTATATTTGCTGGAGGGGTTATCTTTACCTGCACCCCGTCTCTTTAAGGATTTGGAGCTCTGCTGAAGAGATCAAAGGGAATACAGCAGTGACACAAGAAGTGATCCCAGGAGGGTTGTTGTATGTTGTGCTCCAATGAGATTGAGCCGGTATGGGACTTGTCTAAGGTGTGTTTGTTTGTTTATATTATAAAAACCCCATTTAGAACACCCCTGCTTTGGAAATGTAATACCTAGTCAGTCATTTCCCCCTTTTGCCTAGCCTGACTCTATTGCCCTTTAGGCCAGCTACGCATATGGTAACTTCTCTACATCTCAGTTTCAATAACTTTATTAACATGGCAGGGTACACAGATGTTGCTGAATTAATTCCTGGTATCATTTTGTTAACTTCAGTGGAGTGACACCACGATGAATTTTGTTCCTCGTTTTGGGTGGTTCCCTACAACTGAAAATACAGAAGGCATAGCTCTTCAGAGGCATTAGGGTGACCAGATGTCCCAATTTTATAGGGATAGTCCCAATTTTTGGGTCTTTTTCTTATATAGGCTCCTATTAACCCCCACCCCATCCCGATTTTTCACATTTGCCGTCTGGTCACCCTAAGAGGCATATACAGTGCTGTTCTGGGAAAAGCAATTAATGATTGCTCAAAAGTACCTTGATTCTCCTCTTCTCCAAGTGACTAAGGACTACACTGTACACAACAGCTCTTGTTTCCAATATTCCACTTTGCCTACATGTGTACTCTTCTAATGACATTCGTAGGAAATTTGCATCTGAAGTGAAAAATTGCTTTGGAGTTGAGATGCAAATCTGGGAGGAGAATTTTAATCTTTGTGACTTGCTCTTCTGGACTCTGGCAAGCACTTCTGAAGTCTTATTTTTGAACATCTCATGAGCCTTAAGCATGCACAGAAGTCACATCAGACATTATTTTAACAATTATTCAGTTGTGATTCTATATTCACATTATGCACCTACCTGTTGCATCTAATCCTTCAATAACTATGACAGGAAATTCTCCCTTTTTTGAATGCTTGGGGCATTTATCCACTAGATCAAGGACAGCTGTGGCTTCAGGGATGAACGATGTGCACTGTAATTAATGTAACACTGATTACTTGACAAGCAATCTGGTACACAGGTATTTTTCAAAACACCATATTTAACTGGAAAGGGTGCAGTTTAATACAGAAGGACAATGCAATTTTAAGACAGACACAAGAATCAAAGTCTTTGATTTGAACAATCCCAATTTTTGCCCAGATGTGGTGATTCTGCTCCATTTCTTCTTGAAAATAAGGGTATGATAAAAAAAAAAAACAAGCAAGAAGACGACAGTAAGGAAAGGTAGAGTAAACTCCTCAGGTGTAAGGGCTGCTAAAAGTTACTCTGAAAAATTATATGAAAGCAAAGCGGTAGCATTTTAGATAGGACTTTATTAATCATTTACTAAAAGTTAGCTGTTTATGTACATGTAACTTATTACACTCAAGTACTTAAAAGAGGAAGTTTTGCTTATTGGATAGGGCACTGTGCTGGGCCTCAGATCTGGCTTTGTCATAAGCCTGCTGGGTGACCTTGGGCATGTCACTTTACTGTTCTGTGCCTCGGTTTCCCCTTCTGTAAAATGAGGATAGTCACCTATACCTCATTTGTAAAGCACTTTGAGATCTATTGATGAAAAGTGCTAGGTATTATGATTCAACAGCCTTCCGGCCTGTGCCTGATTTCATGTAAGCTGGTGTCATTCAGAAGTAATGTCCAATTAAGTCAGTAGAACGACTCTGGGGTGTGAGTTCAGATTCAAGCCCCATCACTTCTACACAAAAAATAAGACCCTGGGAAAAGTAGGATGCAGCATCCTAGATGGAGACTCCAATTGTTAAGCAGGGAAAATAGATCACGGACCTGATCCCTCTCACTTAGGCCAATGTCAATTCGAAGTTGGCGGTGGGGGGTTGCACCGCGAGAAGGCGGCAGGCGCAGAGCCCTGGGGAACTGAGCAGGTGCAATCAGGCTGAGTTTCATTTCCCTCTGAACGGGCCGGGATCGTACCTGCTCCACCACGCTGCGCGCGGCCTCCAGGGAGTGGAACACGGCGGCGTGGCGGAGACCGGGCACTGCGGGGTGCAGCGGCGGCTCCTCGGCGGCCACCACGCGGGCTCTGTGGAGCAGCTCTCTGCCGCCCGCCCCTCGCAGGGCCCACAGGCACTGCCACAGCTCGCCCCGCTCGCCCGCCTCGTACACGCCCAGCGGCGGCGGCAGCTCGCCCAGGCCCCGCAGCAGTTCCTCCAGGGCGCGCTCGGTCTCCGGGCCCCCCTGCGGGTCCTGGATGAGGAAGCCCTTCTCCAGCGCAGCCTGCGCCCCGTAGCAGAGGAGCCCCAGGACCTGGCATCTCCCGAACGGCTCCTGCCTCAGCCTTTGCTGCAAGCGCCGGTGCAGCCTGGCCGCCGGGACGCTAGGGGCGGCGGGGACGCAGAGGGAATAGCACCTCCCCGGAGCGGGCACAAAGCAGCGGGGCTCGGGGCGGCCGCTGCTGCTGGCGCTGAGGGTGAAGCAGACCAGGTCCGGGCCGGGCCCCTCCGCGGCGAAGCACTGTCCGGAGGCGCCGGCGGGAGGCGCCGCCATGGCGGAGAGCGAGCGGGGCAGCAGCGTGAGCCGGAGCAACCGGCCGGGATGTAACATCCCGCCACAGCCACCCGGAGAAACGAAACCGAGCCCGCGCCAAGGACCCTCCGCCTCCTCCACGGCAAGGGCGGGGAAAGGGAAACCTGATGCGGGGGGGGAGAACCGAAAGCGACAGGGAGTTTGTTAGCCGCCAGCCCCCGAGCTATCGCTGGGGCTTTGAACTGGAGCTGAAACCCGCAGGTATTTTAATAGGGCTACATGCTGTTTCCTTTCTGAAGCAGCTCATATCATCAGACGTACAGCTCTCATATCTTATCTGGGTGTGCAAGTCAGGCTCTTCCTGTAAAAAGAAACTTACATACTTCTGGGAAAGAGAGGAGATCAGCCACCCAAATAGCCCAGTAATAATGACTATGTGAAAAATCACCTGGAGGAAACCTTTCAAAGGCTTGTTGAGTTATCATCACAAATGGAAAAGTGGGGTGGGGAAGACTAGCATCCTATCAGGAGGATTATCATTACACCTATACCCTGATATAACACTGTCCTTGGGAGCCAAAAAATCTTACCGCGTTATAGGTGAAACCGCATTATATCGAACTTGCTTTGATTCCCCCGGAGTGTTCAGCCCAGCTCCATTTACCACGTTATGTCCACATTCATGTTATATCAGGTCCCATTATACTGGGGTAGAGGTGTATCTGGTTCTGCTTAGTCCATTTTTCAATAGGAACATGGAGATGGAGATTAAATCTGCAGGCAGCCCTCATCTCTTCAGCAGTTTATCCTCCATTTCTAGTCAGGAGCTCTGTATATGATAGCAGATAGATTTCTATGCAAATATCTATGTAAATCCTGCAGATCATACGGGCTGACTTCACTGAGTGGGGATTTTAAATAGCAAGAGCATATCAACACTTAAAATATATTGTTTCCTTGAAAATGTCCCTAGCAATAAAACATTGGGGCAAAAAGTAGACAATACATAAGGGGCCTACTTTTACCAGCCGAAATCAATGGCAAAGCTCGTATTGACTGCAGTGAGAGCATAGTTGGATCCAAACAGTCTCTAAATAGAATAAACTGCTTTGAAGCCATAAACCCTGTTTAACTGGCCAGTTAAGGCAAGTTTACAGCACCTCTGTATTATCAGAGCAGCACAATACTGCCAGACCCTAATGTGACCCAGTACTTTTTGTCTTCAGTGTCTTGAACACTATAGTTATGGACTTAAATATACTGGAAGTAAAACTTTAAATTAAATAAATAAGAATAGGCAGGATGCCTTGCATAAGCACTCCCTGTTTCTTTAACAACTTTCCATTTAACAGATAGCTATGGATACAGCTAAACTTGCTTTAGTCAATTTTAACATTCACCTACTTTGAAATAGGAACCAGAAGCATCCAAAGTGGGTTCCAGAGTTATCTAGTTTTATGAGAGCTTCTGTAAGTAACTTTGTTTGAAATAATGTTTTCTAACAATTGGCGAATCACAAGAGAACTTGTGCCTTCTTCAGAAACAATAAGTAATGGAGTTATTTGTAGATTTCTTTAGAGTAAACTTTTATGCTCTCAGTGCCCATGTTACGGCATGTCTACATTACGAAATTAGGTCGATTTTATAGAAATCAATCTTTAGTAAACCATTTTACAGAATTGTTCTCCGTATGTGTATATATCTCTCCTCACTATACGTTCCATTCATCTGATGAAGTGGGTGGTAGCCCATGGAAGCTTATGCTCAAATAAATGTGTTAGTCTCTAAGGTGCCACAAGTACTCCTGTTCTTTTTGTGGATACAGACTAACACGGCTGCTACTCTGACACCAACAGCAGTAAGAGACAGGTCTAGGTCTATGTGACTGATGACTCCTTGCTAAGAAGAAAAGATGGGCCTATTACCAGAGCTGATTTGGAGAACAGAAGGGTGTGCTGTTTGCTGGGTGCTAAGATACAGGATGTGGACCTGAGGCTGAAGAGTATCATAATGAGGGCAGGAAAAAATCCACTGATTGTGCTTCATGTGGGAACAAATGATACTGCTAGGTTTTTTTCTGGAACACATCTAGGGTGACTATGCCAGACTGGAGAAGTTGCTTAAAGAAATGTAGACTCAGGTGATCTTCAGTGGGATTCTACTTGACCCTAGAGGAGGAGAATGAATGCAAGACAAGATTATGATGATCAACAAATGGTCCAGGCAATGCTGGTGTAAGGAAGGTTTTGAGATGTTTGACCACTGGGAGGCATGCATGGACAAAGGACTGATCTCATGGGTTGCACTCCACCTGAGTAGGGTGGATGGAGGATGGCACAAGTGATTAAAAGAGCTTTAAACTAGGAACTCAGGGGAAATGGTTGGGAGATGCTCATGTAATCTCCACGCCTGAGTCTAATATTGCTAGAGAGGCAAATAAAGAAACAGAGAATACAGCAATGGAAAAAGAAACAGCAGTGAATAGGGGAATGGACATTAAGAGGAAACAGTGACAATACCAATTACACTAATAGTCAGGTAGGCAATACTGGCAGTACAATACTAAAAAGTTCTATAGCCATATGAATAAGAAGCAAATGAGGAAAGAAATGGGACTGCTAAGAACTGAAGATGGAGTGGACTTTTGGAGATTAAAGATAATCTAGGCATGACCCAGCATCTAAATGAATACTTTACCTCAGTTTTTAATAAGGATAATGAGAAGCTTAGGGGTAGTCACAGGATGGCTAATGGAAATGAGGATATGGAAGTAGAAATTATCACATCCAAGGTGGAAACCAAACTCAAACAGCTCAATGGGACTAAATTGGAGGGCCCAGATAATCTCCACCCAAGAATGTTAAAGGAATTGCCACATGAATTTGCAAGCCCAATGGCAAGGATTTTTAATGAATCTGTAAACTCAGGGGTCATACCCTATGACTGCAGGATTGCTAATGTAGTTCCTGTATTTAAGAAATGGGGGGGAAAGTGATCAGGAAAATTACAGTTTGACCTCTATTATATGCAAGGTTTTGGAACAAATTTTAAAAGAGAAAGTAGTTAAGGACATAGAGATAAACGGTAATTGCGATAAAATCCAACACAGTTTTACAAAAGGTAGATCATGCCAGACTAACCTGATCTCTTCCTTTGAAATGAGAACTGATTTTTTTAGACAAAGGAAATGCAGTAGATCTAATCTACCTGGATTTCAGTAAGGCATTTGATACAGCTCCACATGGGAAATTTTTAGTTGAATTGGAGAAGATGGGGATTAATTTGAGAATTGAAAGATGGATAGGAAATTGGTTAAAGAGGAGACTACAATGGGTCATGCTGAAAGGTGAGCTTACTAGTGGAGTTCCTCAGGGTTCGGTCTTGGGACCTGTAGTGAGGTGGCCTGGCTCCCAGGCGCCCCGGAGAATGAAGAGCCCAGCCGGAGGCCGGATTGGGCGGAGCTACGGAGCTCTGACCCTGCCTCGCAAAGGGTCAAGCACCGACCCAGAAGTATAAAGGCAGGTCCTCCGAGCTCAGTGAGGACACAGCCATCAGAGGGGCCGGACATCTGCGACCGAGCTCCTGCTGGGGAGGCCTGGCTGAGCCTGCCCCGCGCTTGCTACCCAGAGGAGGACTGGCCGAGCCTGCCCCACTCCAGCTGCCCGGAGGTGGAACCAAACCTGGCCCACGCTTGCTACCCCGACGAGGAGCTGAGCCTACCTTTCACCACCTACCCCGAGGATCCGCTGAGCCTGCCCGTGGACACTCACCCTGAGGAGCCGATGGTAGTTGACCCCTACGCTGACACCATGACGAACCAGGTAGGTCCTGAGGGGAAAATACGGAAGCAGCCCAGGGGCAGCCGACCCCAGTCAGGTTGCAGAGTTGCCAGAGCCAATGTCAGTGTGTTGTGGCCAGGATCCCCACTGACACAGAAGCAGACTGCCTGCCGCTGCTAGGGCCCCGGGCTGGGATGCAGTGGAGTGGGAGGGCCTGCGTCTCCCCTGTCACCCAATGTCTGGATGGCAGCCTCCCCCTCTCCCTGGGCCTGAGGAGGCCAAAGCTGAGAACTGTTATTGCTCAGCCCTGCTTAAGGGCCTGAGCCTATTTGACTTTGCTGTGTTTGCTGCCCCATCCTGGCCCAAGGGCCAGGCCTAGAACTGCTATTGCTCAGCCCTGCTTAAATGTCTGAGCCTACTTGACTTTGCTGTGTTTGCTGCCCTGCCCTGAACCCAGGGCCTGGGCTGGACAGACTGAACTGCTTGCTCGGGGTAGTGAGGCGTCCTGGCTCCCAGGCGCCCGGAGAACGAAGAGCCCCTCTCTCGACAGCAGACCCCTTTACAGGACCAATCTCATTTAACACTTTTATTACTGACCTTGGCACAAAAACTGGGAGTGCGCTAATAAAATCTGCAGATGGCACAAAATTGGGAGGTATTGCCAATACAGAGGAGGACCGGAATATCATACAAGAAGATGTGGATTACCTTGAAAACTGCAGTAATAGAAATAGGATGAAATTTACTAGTGCAGAGTGCAAGGTTGTGAATTTAGAGACTAACAACAAGAATTTTTGCTATATACTGGGGATTTATCAGTTGGAAATGACAGAGGAGGAGAAAGACCTGTGAGTATTGGTTATCACAGGATAACTATGAGCTGCCAATGTGATGCAGCTGTGAAAAAGGCAAAAAGAAGTATTTCCAGTAGAGATAGGGAAATGTTAGTACCATTATACAATGCACTGGTGAGACCTCATCTGGAATTATGTGTGCAGTTCTCATCTCCCATGCTTAAAAAAGGCAAATTCAAAATGGAACCAGCTCCCATGTATGTCTCAAGTACACTGCGTACTTGATTGGCTTTTAATCGGCAGATCTCATGCTCCGCTGCATCCAGATGGGCATCCAGGATGTAAGTGCTCACACCATCCATTCTGAGTCGGAACAGATGCACAGGTGCTTGCTTCTGTCCTCCTCACAGTACTGCTACTATTGTCACCACTTCCACAATTTGTGCTGAATAGGGCTTGACAGTTCCTTGCAACACTTGCTGGGAAAAGGGCTGAAAAGCAGTGTACCCAGTCCTTGGGAGGCCATCCTGGTAATAGCTACTTCCATTGGCAGCCCAGATGGTTAAACCCTGCTCCTTTGCTTTACTGAAGCTGGGTTCGATCCAGAAACGTGATAGAATGACTAGGTCCATTGCTGGAAGTGGGCACTCAAGTTCCTGGCGTTTGATCAGCAATGCTTACAGTAGTATGTTCAACAAGGATGATCTCTGCACTGTGATGTCTCTATTCAAGAGGTTGCAGGTCCAGTTGGCCAAATGAGGGGATGACACCCTGCCCTCGTTCACATGACCAGAAAGGATGTATCTTACTGGGGTGTGGGAAGTCCTGAGGATGACAAGGGATATCCCTGCCAGGTACTCCGAGTGGTTGAGTGCCCAAACTACAGAGTACCTCCCTTTCACAGGCATAGAACTACCTCTTGACTTCACTCACAACTCTGGAGCCATAAGCCACCAGCTGCAGCCCAGTCCCCTGATCCTGCAGGAGGACTGCGCTGATGCCACTGTCAGATGTTCCCAGTTACAAATAGTGTGAACAATTGGGTTTAGGGTAGGCTAAGGCCGATGTCTTTTTGGGGGGGAGGGGAGAGAGGACATATTTGCATATATAAGACAAAGACCCTAAGATGTGGACATCCCGTCACCCTAACCCCAAGCATCAGCTCGAGATTGGCACATAGGTTGGGGGTCGGGTGACTGGAAATTTTGCGTCACTTCTTCAAGCCTGAGGCTGCTCTGCCTTGGGCTGGTCCTTTGAGGCCCTATTAACTTGTGCCAGCTGTAAGCACCCGCAGAGAGGGCCTTTATAACAGACAGAAAATCCCCAGGAACGGGGTTGAGCATGAGGTAGGAGCCCAGGCTGGAATGATCCTCCTTATGGGCCAGCAGCACAGCGCCCCAGCTGCTTTACAGCCGAAGAGCATTCCTCTCCTTATGGCTAGTTGTGAAGACGCACACACCGCGTCACCGCGTCACACCTGCTGGCTGGAATGCGGTTTGCAGACACGCCATGTGTCGTCTAGGGGATTCCCGTGGGGTGGGGGGCATGTCCAATGCAGTCGGAGCTGTAGGGTAGCTCTGCGAGAACCGCTCCGTTCGTGTGGATGGGAAGCAGGGCTCTGACCAGCTGAAAGCAGGAGTCGGGCATATTTCCCAAGCGCCGGTTTCGGAGCCTGGCGCAAGCCTGTGCGGGGCAAGGGCCCAGAGTGGGGAGGGAGATGCACAGCCGGTGTAACGACAGAAACAGCGGCAGAAACTGCACCTTGTTGCAAAAATGGGGGGGGGTTGCTCAAAGTGTCGTTACAAGGGAAGGGGGCAGTTTCAGTTTCCTTTATGGAGAAGCCCAAGTTTCGCTTCTCCATAAAGGAAACTGAAACTGCCCCCTTCCCTTCCCCAGGCAGCAGCGCCCGTCACATGCTCGCCGATATTAAATGGGGCCCGCGCCCCTGCCAGGCGCTTCAGAGGGCTGCAGCCCAGCGCAGTGATGCAGCTGGCCGAGATGCGCGGCTTACCCCAGGCGCTGGCGATGCTGCTCCGGGTTGTCCAGGCGCAGCTGAGCGCCCTGTGGCTCTGCCTAGCGCCCTTCTCCTGCTGGCTCCGGGGGGGGCTGCTGCCGGGGAGAAGCCCCCCGCTGCTGGAGGAGGGCGCTGGGGAGCCGGATGGCGCCGAGGTGCCCACGGTCCCCATCAGCGTCAACTATCACTTCACTCGCCAGTGCAACTACCGCTGCGGCTTCTGCTTCCACACAGCCAAGACCTCCTTCGTGCTGCCCCTCGAGGAGGCCAGGAGGGGGCTGGCCATGCTCAAGGAGGCGGGTGAGTCTGCCCCACTGCTGGCCCTGGAACCTCCGGGGTGACCTCCGCTGCTGGGACCAGGGTTGTAGGCTGAGGGTATCCGCCGGCCGCCTGGCTGGGTCATCCAATTAGTGCAGCAAATACTCTGACATGGTCCAGATTCTGACTGATTGCTATTATTATTAATAATGATTATTTTAAATATATTATCCAAATGTTGAATTTAATGGGGAAGGAAATTGACAACATTGCCCCTTTTGATCAAAAAATTCCCTAATTCTCCCTTCCTCTGTACCTTTTTCTACTAGCCCTGAATTAAAGCTGTGACCCAGACCTAAAGAAGCCCAGCAGACTAGGTTCAATCTCCAACTCTCTCCTTATTCAGTAATGTGCTGAAAAAGTATTGAAAATACAGTATAGGAGACAAATTTGGAGCAGTGCTGCAGTGTGGCATCTTCATAAAATGTAACCAAAAGTTCTCCCAGGTAAAAAAAATAAACCTCCTTTGCCATTTCAGATGAAGAGGTTTAGTTTTGGCTCAACTAGGAGGGAACTCAAACTGCACCTGAAAGTTAAAATCTAGTTGCTGCCTTAAAAGTGAAAAAATACAAAAACTGCAGTAGAGGCTGGTATCATCTAAAAGTAGGGAAGCAAATCAGGCTTGTAAAGGTCTGGTTTACAAGTAAAGAGGATTGATTATTATATTATTAGCCCACATTTTCAAAGCTTGAGTTCCTGAAGATAGCCTGCTAAATCCATAAATAAAGTATCTAAATGTGGATTTAGAAGTAGCTTTTCAGATACCCTGGTTTGAAAATATTGGCCTTATAATTTAATGATTTGTAAATAATCTTCAATACAATAATGTGCATGGTACTTTACATCGTGAATAGAGATGAGGGGTGAAATCTTGGCTCCATTGAAGTCAATGGGAATTTCATATGTTTATGAAAATCATAGCAAAACTTTAGCAGAAAAAGAGGTTTCCCCTCTTCATACATATTTGAAACAGTTTATTGAACTCAATGGGAGCTCTATGGACTGTGGTTCACCATTAGTATATCTGTGCAAATCATCTGCATTCTTCTGTGCATACGTTGTGAGAAAAAGGTCCCAAAACTTAAATTGATCCAATCTAAATAGCATTTCTTTTTTTTTGTCAAATACTAGGTATGGAAAAAATAAACTTTTCAGGAGGAGAGCCATTTCTGCAAGAGAGAGGAGAATTTGTGGGCAAATTGGTCCAGTTTTGCAAGCAGGAACTAAAACTGCCAAGTGTCAGCATTGTGAGCAATGGCAGCATGATTAGAGAACGATGGTTCAAGCGTTACGGTAAGAAAAAATGATGTATATGTTTATAAAGATGCACAGGTTTCAGGAGTCTTTTCAATTCAACTTTATAGTAAGGAGTCTGTCTGTGGATATTTTTTAATAATATATTTACAGTAAATGCAAACAAAACCAAATAGTTTTATATGTACTTTTAGATCAGAGGTATTTATACTGACTTTAAATACATTAGCCCCAGGTGTCCCCATGTCTGTGTAGAAGAGGGATGTGTCACCTTTGAGATGCTCTCCAGTTCTCCCATGACCGTGTGGAATCCTCTTTGATAGGGTTCCTCATGATGGGTTTTGAGGGTGTACTTGAAGGTGGAGGGTGGCAGAGCTGGGCACTTAATGACTCTTTCCTACAGACATTGAATATAATTTAATGTTTTGTCTATTTCAGGTGAATATCTAGACATTCTTGCAGTTTCCTGTGATAGTTTTGATGAGGAAGTCAATGTTTTAATTGGCCGTGGACGAGGAAAAAAGAACCACATTGAGAATCTCCAAAGACTGAGAAAGTGGTGCCAAGATTATGCTGTGGCTTTTAAATTAAATTCAGTAATTAATAGATTTAATGTTGACGAAGATATGAATGAACAGGTTAAGGCACTAAATCCTGTCCGATGGAAGGTAAGCAAGAAATACAAGGCCACATGTACTCTTCTCAGGGAAAGGGGAGAAGCAGGAAGGTAGGGTTGCCAGGCATCTGTTTTTTGACTGGAATGCCTGGTTGAAAAGGGACCCTGGGGGCTCCGGTCAGCACCACTGACTGGGTCTATAAGAGTCCGGTCAGTGCGCAGCAGGGCTAAAGCAGGCTCCCTGCCTGTTCTGGCTCTGTGCGGCTCCTGGAAGTGGCTGCATGTCCAGGTCCTAGGTGCAGGGGTGTCCATGGGGGCTCCATGCACTGCCCCAGCCTGGGGTGCTGGCATCGGCTCCACAGCTCTCATTGGCTGGAAACCGTGGACAATGGGACCTGCAGGGGCAGAGCCTGTAGGCATGGGCAGGGCGCAGAGCCCCTTGGCCCATCCACCTAGGAGCTGGACATGCCGGCTGCTTACAGGAACCGCCTGAGGTAAGTGCCGGCCGGCTACAGTCTGCACCCTGAACCTCCTTCCACACCCCAACACACTGCTCCAGGTTGAAACTTCCTAACCCCCTCCCACACTCCTAATCCCCTCTTGTACCCCAACCCAAGCCCTGATCCCCCTTCTGCACCCCAATCCCCACATCCCCAGCCTCACCCCCGAGCCCACACTCCCAGCCAGAGCCCACACCCCCTCAACACCCCAAACCCTTCCCCCAGCCCTGAGCGCTCTCCCATACTGTGAACCCCTTAGCCCCAGCCTGGAGCCCCCTCCTGCACCCCAAACTCCTCATCTCAGGCCCCACCCCAGAGCCCGCATCCCCAGTTGGAGCCCTGACCACCTCCTGCACCCCAATCCCATGCCCCACCCCTGAATCCCCTCCCATACTACAGACCCCTTGGCCCCAGCCCGGAGCCCTCTCCTGCAGCCCAAACCCTTCATCCCCAGCCCCACCTCAGAGCCCACACCCCCGCACCCAAAACCCCTCCCTCAGCCCTGAGCTTCCTCCCATACTGTGAACCCCTTGGCCCCAGCATGGAGCCGCATCCTGCACACCAAACCCCTCATTCCTCGCCCCACCCCAGAACCCGCATCCCCAGCCGGAGCCCTCACCCACTCCCATGCCCCAATCTCCTGCCCAAGCCCAGAGTTCCCTCTCACACCTGAACCCCTCATTTCTGTCCCCATCCCAGAACCCGCACCCCCAGTTCAAGCCCTCACACATCCTGCACTCCAAACCTCTGCCCCAGCCTAGTGAAAATGAGTGAGAGTGGGGAAGAGTGAGTGATGGGGTGTGTGTGTGGAGGGAGCAGGGTCAGGGCCTCAGAGAAGGGTGGGACAAGGGTGTTTGATTTTGTGCAATTAGAAAGTTGGCAACCCTCCAGGAAGGGGGCATGGTGGAGCAGAGCTCCACTATGCCTGATCTTCCAATTGGGTGAGATAGAGCTATGGCTCTAATTTCTGATGGCACTTGGTATCAAGGATTCGTAACCGAATCCCAGACAGGCCACCTCCCTCACTGCATTTGAGTGACACTCAGATACTATCAAGAATTTGCCCTTTTGTGTTATTTGCAAGGAAATATTTTTTCACCATAAAGAAGTCTGGTGATTTTGGGACATATAGGGAAAGTCATGTTTTTTTATAGGAAAAAAAATGGAAAATGTCATATTACTTTGAAAAAAGGAAAAAGTCTGAATACACAATATTAATTATTATTAAGTATATTTTTCATTAGAAAAGTGTTAAATAGCTGTCCTCTTTAGTTTAA
The DNA here is from genome assembly GCF_003597395.2 of Chelonoidis abingdonii. Lineage (NCBI taxonomy): Eukaryota > Metazoa > Chordata > Testudines > Testudinidae > Chelonoidis > Chelonoidis abingdonii. The sequence continues at coordinate 34,804,953 of NC_133771.1, read as the reverse complement.
AATCTTGTAAGGCTGGCATGCTTTTAAATGTGCAAAGACATGTGGAAGAGTCTTTCTCAATAGTTAGAGCCTGATCCGCCACTCTATTACACTAGTTTGCAGCATTTTAATTCCATTGAAATAAATATAATTGAACCAGACTAAAACTGGTGTAACACAGTGGGGCATCAAGCAGTTTGATCGCTAGGAAAAAAATTATGTAAGAAATCTTGGCCCCACTGAAGTCAATGGCAAAATTCTCATTGACTTTAATGGGACCAGGATTTCATCCGATTGGTGTCTCTCATTTATGCTAGTCTTACGCTCCATAGTATGCTGGTGTCATTCCGTTGACTTCACTGAAGATTCAGCCAGTTGAAACCACTGTGAAAAGAGAGACCCAGGGCTTCTCAGTCATGGTGGAGTTTATGTTTTGTTTTTTCCCATGGTAATTATGACAGATATACAACCTGCATCATATACTTTCCGTCTTTCAGGTATTCCAATGCCTACTCATCGAAGGAGAGAATACAGGTGAAGATGCATTGAGAGAAGCAGAGAAATTTATTATCAGCAATGAAGATTTTGAACAATTCCTAGATCGCCATAGAGAGGTCTCATGTTTAGTACCAGAATCTAATCAGAAGGTAAAATGAAGCTATTCTTTGATATTTCTTTATTATCAGAAACTAGAAAATAGCATGATAGCTAATGTTTTGCTTACTAATACTTTGCTTAGAAGTTAGACAATATAATTCCTTTAGCAGCGGTTTTTTTTATATTTGGAGAATTTTTTACAAAAATCTATTATATATGGAGTGAAAAGCACATAACACTGGGATACTTACAGTTATGGAGCCCAATTCTGCCCCCACTGAAATCAGTGGGAATTTTGCAATTGATTTCTGTAGTAGTTGGACCAGGTAATGTTGGTGGTACGAAGGTAGATTGGAGCATTTAAAAATACCAATAGCGTAACAGTAATAGGCTAGATTTTCTAAGCGAAAACCTGCATAGTGAATTTAAAACAAAATAAAATAAAAAAGAATCCAGAGGAATTTAGTGCCAGATCACAACATTTAAGGATGGTCACATTTTAATAGATAAGTTTTTTAAAATTCAGAACCCAGTTTTCAAATGTGGACGCCTCAGTAGATTATATCTTTCCTTTTGAATTTCATATAATCATTTAAACATGTAAAATGGGTATTCACTGCACATATCTAAGTGCTGATGTGAACATCCAAGTAAGTGATTGGATATATTTTAAAAGCACCTGTATCCATTTGAGCACCCATATTTCATAGATTCATAGACTTAAGGTCAGAAGGGACCATTGTGGTCATCTAGTCTGACCTCCTGCACAATGCAGACCACAGAATCTCACCCACCCACTCCTGGAACAAAACTCTAACCTATGTCTGAATTACTGAAGTCCTCAAATCATGGTTTAAAGACCTCAAGGTGCAGAGAATCCTCCAGAAAGTGACCCGTGCCCCATGCTGCAGAGGAAGGCGAAAAACCTCCAGGACCTCTGCCAATCTTCCCTGGAGGAAGATTCCCAACTCCCAAATATAGTGATCAGTTAAACCCTGAGCATGTGGGCAAGACTCACCAGCCAGCACCCAGGAAAGAATTCTCTGAAGTAACTCAGATCTCACCCCATCTAACATCCCATCACAAACCATGGGGCATATTTATCTGCCAATAATCAAAGATGAATTTCAATCTGATCCTTAAACCAAACAAAAAATGGTAGTCAAGAAACAATTTGTGTTTTGGTAAAAAGCCACCTTCATGGTTCTCTATCTGCTACTCACTAAGAGCATGATCCAAAGTTCATCAAAGTGAATGGAAAGACTCCAACTGATTCCAAAGGACTTTGGATGGATACTTATTATGCCTATATCTTACTTATCCCCTAACTTTCACTAAAGGCATTGATTTTAGTTTGTCTAGTAATTTATAGTTTTTTTTTTTCTATGCTTTTACAGATGAGAGACTCATACCTCATTCTGGATGAATATGTAAGTTTTTGTTTGCTACTTAATGAGTTAATATTTGTCTATCAGTTAATATGGGCTAAGCTATTATTCATGGTTTAGCAGGCTAAATTACAAGTATTTCAGTTTTAATTTTACCCCTGTACAGCACTTTTCACATCTTTCTGAAAGAATGGCCTGCTACATGTGGATGCAAGGAAATTGTATTCATCATCATAAACATTTAGACAGCTCAAACACAGGACCTGATCCTGCAAATGGACTTGAGTGAGCAGCTTCACAAGCGCATAGGAGTCCACTTGCATGCAACCAATTGCAGGGTCAAGATAATAGTTTACACGTCTGTTATATTTGATCCTCACTGTGAAATTCAATTTGCAGAACTAATTTGTGTGGGAATGTGTATTCTTTACTTATATGTAAACTAAGCAGGATATTTTCTAACTCTCTTTGTACCATCTTTTAGGAGAAAAAAAACCCCTGGTCCTGCAAAGGTTTACTCATGTGCTTAACTTTATACTTGCGAGTAGTTTCATTGGCTTCAATGGAATTACACTGCATAGAGCTAACTATGTGCATGAGCTTTCATAGGATTGGGGTTTAAGTTAATTAATTTTGTAGAAATACTCCACTTTTAGCCACTTTCTAATTTTCTTAATCTATGAATTTCCTAGATGCGTTTTCTGAACTGTAGAAATGGACGGAAAGAACCTTCCAAATCTATCCTGGATGTAGGCGTAGAACATGCTGTAAAATTCAGTGGATTTGATGAGAAGATGTTTCTGAATCGAGGAGGAAAATATGTGTGGAGTAAAGCAGATATGAAGCTAGAATGGTGACTCAAAGTATTTTTTTATTGTACATGAACTTTGTAGTACGATAATAATAATTATTTTTGACATAAGTATTGTATATTTGTTTCTTATTTTTATGATTTATATATATGCCAAATACCATTTTTAATTAAAAGTAGAGTAATGTTAATTGCAGAGAAAATAGTGTGTGTAACTTTAAATTTTAGCTTGCTTAAAACTAATCTTTTTGAAATTTAGCTTGTTTTCATCTACTGTGTACTCAGGGATTGCTAAATAATGATTGAACTTAGATATAAGATGATCTCTGAAATCGAGTACCTACCTAGTCTCTTAAAATTCTTAGACTACACCTTCCACTGTGGTAAAATATATTGTAAAAATATATGTAGTTCTAGGCATAAAGAGTATTGCATTAAATTAGAAAAAGTCATATAGGAAATAGTTTTAAAACTAATAAATCAGTGACTCAGTAAAACAACAAATGCAACATCATAATATATTTCTTTAATGACTAGTTAGACAGGTAGATTTCTTATCATGAAGCTTGTTCTGCCTAGTTCTTAAGAAATAACAAGTTACAATTCCAGGCTAGGTCACTAGGGGGCAAATCAGTAGCGCTTTGAAGACAATGCTGACATTTTCTTGAGTAAGAACTATTGAATCGGGCTAGTTACCATAATATATGACTGAGGCATAGGTTAAATTAAGTTAAATGGAAACCAGTGCCAAGTGAAACATCCAATTTTCACTTTGCAAGCATTTATTTATGAAAGTGCATATTTCCTCCAGTATTTGTAAATGTGATGCAGGGTGCAATTTTCTCCTGTTCACTAGAGCACACTACTTTTGTTAGAGGAGAATATGAAATTTTTCCCAAAACATAATCATGTTTTTACCCTTGATGGCAAACATTATTTCACTGGAAACTGACCATGTTTCCCATGGGAAATAGCCTTTTGTTTTAATAAAAAGTATTCAAGGTAAAAACCAAATGTTTTGCTTTTTACGTGAATCCACTCAAATCTTACTTTTTAAATGATTTTTTCCCCACATCCAGCTCTCGTGGGGGAGCTCTTTTTAGAGAGAGTGAACAGAATTCTGTAATGGCTGCCTTGTGTTAAAGAAATGCTAGAGTTATTTGCTGTATATTTGCTAAGCTAGGAAGTCAGAAACCACAAAGTTCACATACCATATGTCTTCGTTTAGAAGTCAGCTTGGCTTAGTAATCACCCTTATTTAGTAGCTGCACCAATAACATACAAGCTGTGAGTGAAACCAATTAAATTTAATAACAGCCACCTTTGATTTAAAGGGGTAGCATCAACTTGAAATATAGTAAACTCAAAAACATGAGTTAGAAGTAATTTCAGTTATTACACTTGTGTCTCAGCCCCCCTGCCAATCGTGATGGTTTTACAGTTATGTTTTTCTACTTTTAAAAATGTTTTTTTTTCTCTTCCTTATTTTTTGTGTGAAAAACTCTACAAATGGGCAACTCACTGAGGATCCGATCCTGCAGACACTTATGTGTGAGTAACTTTACTCCCATTGAACTTAGGCCTGGATCCTCAAAGATATTTTGTCTCCTAACTTCCACTGAAATCAGTGAGAGTTAGGTGCCTAAATATCTTTGAGGATGTGGGCCTCAATGCTTACAATTACTTACATGCACAAGAGTTGGCAGCATCTGGGCCATAGCATGTGTCAAATGCTAGTGTAAATAAATAATAGCGAAATATACATGTTTTCTCGGATTTCTTTCAATTATAGTACTTTTACTTCTTGTTTCAACAATAATAGGTAAAGTATTTTCGGAGACAAATTAAACTTTTAATTTCACTCTTTAAAGCTGCAGCACTAGATGATCACAATGGTCCCTCTGGCCTTGGAATCTATGAAAGGGAGAAGTAATTAAATGTAATAGAAGCCACAGCTTCTAGATAGTTCTATGGTATTACGCCCCGCTGAAAAAATGGGGAAATATTTTTAAATAGTAATTCCTTAGGTCTGTGTTTTATTTTCCTAATCATAATGACGTAGAGCCCTTAAAGAACAAAAGAGTGTCGAGAGAATTCTGCAATCATTATGTTGCTTATACATAGATTTTTTTCCCCCTCAAGGCATTTTAACTGCTCCAGATAGAATTAAAAGGCTTGATCCCACAATCTTTAGGTGAAATTCCCCAGGACCTCAGTTGGAGTTTTCCCTGAATAAAGACTGTGGGACAACACCCAAAGTATATACTTGTGTCCTTGGATATGATTTTTTCTTATGGCTAAAATCATGGATCCAACATATATCCTCTGTACCCAGTCAGCTGAGGAGTTTGAATTCTCTGTGATTGCTGGTCTAGCCCCAGCTTGAGGAATGGCTAGTGTATCCTTGTATCATTAAATCCATCAACCTACTGCTAACCCAAAATGCCTGCTGTGTAGCAACATACAGGGAGCCTCCTCAGGTATGAGCCACACACACAGAAGTATACAACCCCTATGCAAAAAGCAACAATGAGTCCTATGGCACCTTAAAGACTAACAGATGTATTGGAGCATAAGCTTTCGTGGGTGAATACCCACTTCATCAGACCCCTGTGCAGACTCTTTTAATCTTGCCACCCTTCTTGCCTCTCTGTCATTTGCACAAGATAAATGCAACAGTTTTGCTACAGAAATAAAAGAGTTAGAGAGCAGAAGCTAAAAAGTGAATAGAAAAGCAACTAAAAAACACTCAGACATTTAGAAACATTTGAAAAGAATGATAAAGAGCCAAAATTTTCAGTGCTGTGAAGAGAGTTCTGATTTGTGTTCTTACTTTTCACATGGAATTCAGTCCTGTGGAATTTTCATCATCTTTACTACAATATGCAATAAAAAAACCCCCAAACCTGCTGTATGTGGTATTGCTTCAAAGGAGATGGAAATTGTCTGCACCAATATACATCACAGTGAGAACTTGCTTTAGTTTTTAACATACTTTGAAGGCTAAACCTTAGCAGTGAATAGATACTTTTAAAGTTTGTTTTTTTACTGTAACAAAATGAAGGGTTTTTATCAATAGCTATAAGTTTCAGTATTAATCTAGAATTATGTGTGCTATTTTTATACAGATACAGTATATAGATGTGGTTCCTATTAGAACAAATTGTATATTTTAGGCCCTGATCAGTTATACATGCGCTTGACTTTCAATATGTGACTTTAGGTCTCAATCCTGGAAACACATAAGTGCTTAACTTTACTAGCATGAGTAATCTCATAGTAGTTAAGAACCTGCATATGTGTTTGCAGGATCAGGCATTAGCTTGCACAGTAATTTGTTAGCACTTTTATTGCTTTTCATATTAGGAAAAGTGACAGGTAGAAAGAGCTTAATGCACCTGAAGTCAGTAAGAATTTTTTCTGAGTAAGTAATGTAGGATATGCCCTATCTGATGTGCTTAGCTTTCATTATAAAGTGTAACTGTAATATTTTAGTGTATTGCAGAAATATGATGTTGAATTTATTTATTATTACTACTGAATTTTTTTAAATGTTTTGTAAAAAGCTTATATTAATATGTTCTGCATTGTAATAAAGTCTTTTAACTTTCTTAAAGTACCTATAGTATATTTTTGTAACGTATAACATTGAACCATATAATCTATCATATTCACAAGGAGTGTTCAATTTTGAATCTAAGATTCTAGTTTAGCAACAAACTCTGTAAGAATGCCTTGACCATGCAGAGCTGATTGCAGGATCTGGGGCTAAATGTAGATTCTTTTCTTACTGCAGTGCATTTGTTATGTGGGACTAGGACACAAAAGATTTGGGTTCTATTCCCAGTTTTACCACCTTGGGCAAGTCACATCCTGTCTCTGTGTCTCACTTTCCCCATCTGTGAAATGGGGATAATGATACCAATCACCTTTGTAACTCCTTTCAGATTTACTGACCAGAAGTGCCATGTAAGAGCTAGATATCAATAGTATATGACTGAGTTGATCACTCCATGTTATATGAACACAATTATGTTACATTGTATTGTCAACCTGACAGGCTATATTGCTATAGGTATTTGAAAGGCACAAAAGGGGTAGATCATCTCTTTGCCTGTGCAGATAGAAGTGACAAAACCTGGTGGCTCCAAGGTGCGAGTAGTTGAAAGTGATACCTATATAGCATCATCCACCCATCTTTGGGGTACAGTGTAAGCTCCTGCATTGGCGGTCCAAAAGATTGAGGTTTCATAGTTCTTTGGGTAGGCTTGCATGGCTGGCATTACTATATTTTGCAATACTAACATTTTCCATCCCAGTGGCAGGGATGTAATCTAGTTGATTTAAAGGAATATTTCCCATTTCTAATGTCTATGATTATCGTCTCCTGCCACTGTTCTTCTCTTGGCTTGTGCACAGAGAGAGAGAGACCGGCTATTGTTTGACGTCCCTTCTAAAATCATCAATGCTCCTCAATAAACTTTTCCTCCTGCTTCTTTAGCAGGCAAATCTATCCTCCATCTGTTTTTTTCTAATTTCAATAGTCTCTGTTGAGTTGCTGAATGATTTGATGAACCAGGAAGAGAGAAAATGGTGCAGAAACCAAGCATTCAGATACTGGGTGCTGGAATAATTTTATACTGCGGCTGCTGAACAGAAACCATGTATTTGGTGTTTGTTATAACTACTCCAAACCAGCAGCACCCCTAGTTCCAGCATCACTGTTCAGATACTCAGGGAACGGTAACGTAGGCCACTTTGAATTAGGGCAGTTTTAAAAGCGAGAGACAGGGTATGCCTCGCCAGCCTTGCTGCCAAAAGGGAAACACGTTCTGAACTGCCCCCAAACGAGCCCCGCAATAGGGAGGCTGCTTCCACATGGGGGAGACTTGTAAGGGAGGAAGTGGGAGGATGCATCTCGCTAGTTGTAGTGAGAACGCGGGGTCGGCAGAGGGCGCCCACGTGGGCTTGCTGGAAACCTAGCGGCCGGTTCTAGGCAGCCAGTCAGCGGCTGCAAAACCACTCAAGCTTAATGGCGTCTTTGTGCTTAGATTAGCTGCTGCCTCCCCCGCCACCTGGAAAGTCCCGAGCAGTGCACCCTTGGCTGCGTGGCTCACGGGGCAGGGTTAGGAGCAATGCCAGGCGCGCGGCCGCCGCCCTGCCCAGGCTGCTAAGCGTGCGGTGTATGGTCCATGCAAGCGGCTGCAGGGCGCAGGAGGCGCCCGTTTTGGGGAGGCAGCCGGCGCAGGCACGGAGGCGACAGCAGCATCTCTTCTTCCCCGCCGAGGCTGCAGCGGCAGACGGGTAAGGGGGAGCGGGGGGCAGCGTCCTGGGCATCCCTGTATCGCCCCAGAGGCGGGGAGGTGGCGTGAACTTGGCGGTGGTACTTAGGCCAGTGGCACCTCGGAGCCGCTCGTGCGGGGTGTGTTGCGGAGGTGGGGGGGTGTCAGAGCTGTAGAGCCGCCCCAGGTGGGGTTGTAGGTTAGGCCAATGTGTAGTGTCAGGGCCCAGCACCCAGAGGATACGTGGGGGATCTGGGTCTGTCCTGCCCTCTTTTGCTCCATATCCGCGGTGAATGAATGGCAGTGAGCCACGGCGTCTTCGGGCTGTTTCGTGCCCCAGCAGTAATCGCGCAGGAGAGAGGCAAGAGTGCATTGATACTGTGTGTGTGTGTGACTTCACCATTGTAGCCTCCTGTCCCAGCAGCACTGGCGCCCACCCTTCTTGTGACTGAGCTCAATTGCTGCTACTGCCTGGGGTCCTATTTGTGCAGCCCCCCACCCCACCCCCTGCATCTCTTGCTCCAGAAGATGTGGGGCAAAGGCCCAGATGTGGGGCAGAGGCTGGGGTTTGCACAAGCCCAGCACCAGGAGGAAGATGCAGCCAGGCGGGCGCTGCCGCCTCTGCCACTTTGCTATTCCGATTCCACTCGGCTTGTTAGCGAGGAAGAAGCAGCGAGACAATCTCTCAGGCTAATCCTTTCCAGCGACAGATTTTTTGCAGGAAAAAAAGGCAAGAGTTGCCAACCCTTGGCTCTGCCTGGAGTTGTGAAGTGTGGTGGTGGAGGAGGGGTGGCTGTATGGAGGGTGAGGGGGCTAGGGTTTTTTTTTGTTTTTTTTTTTGGTGTGGGTAGGGGGCAGGGTGGTGGCCCCTCTACCCCTCTGATCCCTTTGTGCTGTGTCCAGCTTTCTGTTAAAGGGAGAAAGTTTTATTTTGCTTCCCCCAGCCTTCTCCACCTGTGTCTAGTGCAGGTGGGTTGTGATCATATGAACAATTTGCCTTTGTGCTGCAAGGTGGGGGTGCAGGTTTCTTGTAGGGAGCTGCTGCCAAGGCCTAAAAACCCCAGAATGGGCAGAGAGTCTCAAATTATGGTGGAAAGAGAAACAGAGTTACTGTGTGTCTTGTGTGCCCACCTTCTCAGGGGAACAAAAAACTGGCAGAGGGCTCCATGCACACTCCAGTCCTGGCCATGATAGCCCCACTCACTGTGAATTTGGCTGCTGCTATTATTCTTGGTGTCCATGTTTTAAACAAAGCCTTATGAAAGGGCTTGCAGGAAACCCATCCTGTGTCACCAAGGGCAGTTAGTGATTGCATTAGGGAGAGCTGGTTGTAGATTGGGTGGGGGAGGGAAGAAATGAGGCTGCCTAGTGTATTGTGCCATGCTTCTCTGTTGCCCCTTTTGTTCAACTGTGCTTGCTTTCTGTGCTGGACGGGAACCTAGGGCACAGTTAGTTAATGCTGTAGGTCACCATAGGGTTTTTCAAATCCACTTACATAAAGGGCTCTATTTTAGTCTACACACCCTCTGTACAAGTATGAGATCCTGTCACTGGTTTGGGGTCTCTCTCTTTATTTTTTTTATGAGTAATTAAAAATAAATGTTTCTTCTTTTGTACAACAAGTCTTAAAGAACTATGAAGGTGTTTTGACTTTTCTTTGCCAGAAATGGTATTATTTCAGTTTAAAGAACCTCTGGTAAAGGCTGTTCAATTCTAGAGACATTACCAAACTATAATAGCTATCATGAAATGGTATTATTTCAGTTTAAAGAACCTCCGGTAAAGGCTGTTCAATTCTAGAGACATTACCAAACTATAAATGAGGAAAAATTGCTAAAGATGGTATAGCTCACAGAGGCTGTTTACAGGAACTGTAACTTAAAAAACCCTGATCATACTCCATACTTATTAACACTCATATATCTTTTGTAATATGATAGTTAGAGAGGAACTAAACCATTTCAGAACAATTTTGTATCTTGAAGGAGAGCTACCTATTACTGAATAGTGATGGGAACAAGTCTCGTAGGGAGAATGAATAAGCATGAATCCTCCTGAGATATGGACAGCAGTCTCTTTTTAGCCAACATTTTAGGGGTGAAAAGGTTTGGCTGGTTTTGGGTTATAAAAGTGAAAAAAAGTGGTTTCTGATTTTTTTCCCTCACTGATACAAAAGTGATATTGTCCTTGATCTTATCAACACAGGAATAAGTAGTAACCAGATCGTAACTAGCCTGATTTTTCTGAAAGGTTTACCGCCCTCCAATTCATTTGAAAAAGGCAGGCACTATATCACTATATGTAGTACTTGCTCTTGGAGCATTGAATTGAGGAGAGATATTGATGAGGACTGAAAACTGACATTATACATTTTAATTTCAATCATATCCCTAGATGGTCAGTCACTTCCTTTTGTGAAACAAATTGAGCTTTACAATGATAATTTATGAATGAAGGACTTATTTTTGGTTTGTTTACATGGTGAAATGATTTGTTTGTAAGAGTTATGGCTTCATTTAATGGCAGGAGAGAGATCACTTGATCATTACCTGTTAGGTTCATTCCCTCTGGGGCACCTGGCATTGGCCGCTATTGGCAGACAGGATACTGAGTTGGATGGACCTTTGGTCTGACCCAGTATGGTGGTTCTTATGTTCCCAGACTGGCTAGCAATAGTGCTTTGGAGATGAGATAAAGAAAGGGACAAATCTTTCTTTCTTTGAGGACAATGAGTTTTGCTACTGATTTCAATAGGGAAAAAATTAGGCCAGAAGCGTGGGTCTGGTTCATGCTTTATTTCACCCTTAGTGTCACCAGTGTCCTGGAAGTAATCCTTCTTACATATGTATCTTTGTATTCTATTATATCAATGTTAATGTGTAATTTGACATTCACTGATCTAAACTACAGGTCATGATGAATATATTTACAGTAACAAAACATACCAGGTGTGTAAGTGTGTGTGTGTGTCTCTTTATACATGTGCACACACTGATTGCCAGATTGTGCGTTAGTTGTAGACACTGCCACAATAAGTGTGAGGCTGATAAACTTTGATTTTAAGCTACTAAAAGATGTTTTCATTGTGTAACCCTTTTGCCTCTCTGAGTTGGCAGCAACAAGGGCCGGGTTCAGTATCCAGGGGTTCCGTTTCAGTAACACAATGCATAAATCCCGGCTCTGAGCCCGCCACCCAGTGACCTGGGACACTTACATACCACACCCTCCTGGCGCCTCTAGGAGGCAAGTACTTCCCTCATCGCCAAGCGACGGAGTCTGAGCTGTGCAAAACCTTTATGAAAGGAAGGAATCAATGCGCAGTCCTTTGGAGAAACACCACAAACAGAGTTATAACACAAACATAAACAAAAAAACCCACCCCAATACGTTTGGCAATGTCCTTTTCCCCCCTTAGGTGGTCTTAACAATCCACCAACCAACACCAAAAGTCCTCTGTCAATGCTCACCCCAGATTGCAAGAAGTCTATCTTGTGAGAGTCCATCCCCCCAGCCTGGGTGAAAGGGCATCTAACGTGGTCAGGGCCAAACTGCCCATTGAGCGTCCATGTGTTCTGCTGTCCACTTCTCATGAACTGCTCCCCGCTCTTACACCAGCTCCACTCTGCTCTCCGAGCGTCCTCACAAACTGCTTCGCTCCACAGCCTGCCCGTGAGCTGCTCCCAGTTGTCCCTGCAAACTGGCTTCAGAGCTCTGCGTCGCCCAGTGGCTAACTCCACTTCTGACAGCCGCTCCGCGCTCCCCAGCTGTCCCATGTGTCCGCTTCAGCCATCTCCACAAACTTCCACTAGCCAAATGCTCTGGTTCTGCCAATAATAGCTTCAGGCTCCCCCACTAGTTAGCACAGTACTCAGTGCTCCCAGCTCAGTAATTTCAGCTCTTTTGTGATTTCAACTCTTAGTGATCTCAGCACATAGTAGGGGAGCCCCAATGCTAGCGCACCATTTGCCCAAAGTGAGTTCAGCTCAGTAACCTGTATCTAGATTCTTAAGGGAATAAAGTCAACTCTGACATTCCACAGTGGAGCGAGGAGGGGTGGAACTGGTGCATCTGGCTCCACAAGGCAACTGCACCACAAGGCACAAATACCTGTCCCCAGCCTCTCTCAATTCAGTGGGTTTTGAAACCCTTGTCCCTTGTCTAGCAAGTACCACCCAACTGAGGTTGAGTCATTTCTGTCACAAAGCAGTCCCACAGCTCCCCATTCACACAATCATGGTGACAAACTTTTTTTTGCTCCTGCCCCAATAACAAAGAAATTGGGGATCCCAGAGCTGTTAAAATCACCATCCCAAGCAGCTATGGGCTTATGCTAAGTTGATGGTGGATGCCAATGCAAATCTGTCCACACCTTTTGAGATTCTTGACATTCTTTCCACACTCCCTACAATTCACCACCAGATGTCAGGAAACAGCTCATCCTGACTCTGCTTACAATTGTATTCGGACAGTTTGGTAGTAAATTATCGTTTTCCCACACCAATGCTTGTAGTTATTGGGCTAGATTGTCTCCATGTTTTGTATTATGTTAGGTACCCATTGACTTTTGGGTAGGAGACACCCTATTAATACTGTTAACTTTGTCCACTTTCAAGCTTAAAATATACAAAACATATATTGCAAGGGAGCCATTTGGAGAATTACAAATACATAGTTGGCTTTTATTACCACTTTTTCTAAAATCTTTTCATGTATCAGATTCTGTGGTTGTGAGAAGTGTTCATAATGTAATACGAGATTTGACATCTATTCCCCCAGCTAAACTCTTAGCCTTGTACTGTTGACTTAAGCGTCAGTTTTGGCAGCACAAAACATATGTTGGTAAGAATGGTGCTAGTGTACCTGGCGTTATCTGGAAAAGGCCCACAGACCTTTCTTGACCTGGGAGAGGCCTTCTCCTGTTGGACTTCTCAATGCTGATCCATTGCAAAAACTAACCCTGATCCTACAAATGGATCCCCACAGGCAGAACCTTCTGCCGTTGTGGATCTGATTGCAAATTTAGGGCCTGAGTGTGTTCCATAGCTTTTAAATTTCTTACCATCATGAAAATTAGGCTGCAGTATTAATAGTATGTGTGTGGTTTCTTGACCACATTGTTTTCAGTTTCCTTTTATAACTCTCAAACTGCACAAACCAGTTATAACCTAGCACAACACTTACTCAGTTTCATTGGTTTAATAATTCTGTATACTACTTGGTCTATTGTCTGTGTTTTTATAAACAGGCTGTCTCTAACTAGCTGTGCAGAAGTGAGTCACTGGTGTGCTGTTCATCTCCCTGGGAGCTGGTGAGATCCTTTCTGAAGGAGGACAGACTAGATGATCATAACGATCCCTTAAACATCCTTAAAAGCTATGAGCTTGGTACAGTTTTTGGATACATGGTAACCACGCTGCATTCACATTACACCAGTAATGAGAGTGGTTCCCTGCTTCTGGAAGCCATTTACATGAATTCATGTTAGCTATGCCACAGCCCTTCAACGTACACTGTGTGTGAATCCTGGAGCAGTCAGAGAATTCTTGCAGAACGCAGACTTTCAGCTAGCCCCTTTAAGTGTTTGCTGATAGTGAACTTTCTAATCACACTAGAGTTGCCTGAGACGCCACGTTTTAAAGATCTACTAAAAGGAAGGAAAAAAGAGAGGTAGTGAGAAAAATAAAATAATGTGTAGCCATAAGGAGAGGAAGGCATCCGAGGAGCAGGTTGGTCCTGGGCTCTAAAGAGGCAGCAGCAATTGCCGCATTCGTTCTATGACATCCCTTATATCTTGTTACTAGAAAATGAGATCCATGGTACGTGAGGGATAGTCACTTGCTGGGAGTCTTATTCATTGAGCTCTTTAGTTATGCTGTCCTGTGTGCACCACTGCAGCAGTTAAATGTGACCATCTCCTATGGTATCCCATAGAAACATGTACTAAATACTCCATCATAAGTTACTAAATAGCTATTTCCTCCCCTCCAGTTTTCTGTGTAGCACATACAGGAACTTCTCTCCAGTAGTTCTGTCATAAACAGATGATTAAGGGTTAATGCCTCTTTTACCGGTAAAGGGTTAAAAAGTTCACCTAGCCTAGCTAACACCTGACCAGAGGAACCAATGGGGGAACAAGATGTTTCAAAAGGAAGGAGGGAAGTTTTTCCTTTGTTTTAGTGCTCCAGTTTCAGCTGGAGTGAAAAAGATCAAGAAAACAGCCTCTTATGAGAGTAGTAAGTTTTAGAAAGGGATAAATAGGTTTATGTTTATTTTCTTTGTAACTTGTCTTGATACCATTAGGGAATTATCAAAATTGGATATTTGGGTATTTTTTTGTGTAACTAAATTTGTGCCTACGGGAACATCCTCTGTGTTTTGAATCTGTTGTCCATGAGAGTAGCTGGTATGCTAATCTCTCCCAGAGGGTTTTCTTTTACCTTTCTTTTCTTTAATTAAAAGCCTTTTTCTTAATACCTGATTGATTTTTTCTCCTTGTTTTTAGTTCCAAGGGGATTGGATCTGGACTCACCAGGGAATTGGTGAAGGAGTCTCTCAAGGCTACCCAGGGAGGGGAAGGTTTTGTGATCCAGACACTGAAAATTCTGGATGGTGCCAGCGATACCAGATCTAAGCTAGTATTTTAGCTTAGAAGTGTCCATGCAGGTCCCCACATCTGTACCCTAAAGTTCAGAGTGAGGAAGGAACCTTGACAAGTCCCCTCCCCAAGTGCCTGGGAGAAAAGATGAGGCCTTGCAGTGTGTCTGGAAGATGATCAGATCTGGACTCTGGTAGACCAAGGGGGAAGGAAGTGCACGTCCCTCTCTTCTGTACTGAGGAGAGCTCCAGTTCGAGTGCCTCCCCTGACTGCAGGCCTCTGGCTGTACTGCACATGAAGGGAAATAAACTCTTAGGCTACTAGGTCCCAAACCACTGCAATCATTGAAGGTTAAATCAACATGTTGAGTTCCTGTGGAAACTTACTGGCAGCCAATTCACACCTGAAGCAGGAGGGTTATGTGCTGCATGCACAAACCTCCATTCAGAAAATTAGCCAATGCATTCAGTAACAGCTTCAGTTCCTGTGGTCTCAAAAAGCAACCCCTGTTAGAGTACATCACAGTCCTCTGATCTTGAAGTGATAAGGGCATGGGTACCATATAACAAGGTCCGTGTCCTGTACCCTGTGAAGACTGTCACCATCTGATCTAGTGTGGAGCTCCGCTTTCAGACTTCATCCACGCCTCTGTCTCTAACAGACACTAAGTAATTTGCATGAGCAGAATCGGTTGAGTTAGAGACAAAAAACAGAGTGTTTTCTGTATGCTGAAGATTGCCTACTCTGCCTCTTTCCTAAATCCCTGATGGCCTTAAATACTCATTTAGCAGGAGAGGTACGTGAGGATGAATTAAGCAGGGGAGCATATAGCCTGGCACAAATCCACTGTAGGCCCACCAGTAGCTGTCACAACATTAGGATGCTCCCACACATAATTTCTGCCTTTGCTGTTCACCAGACACTGTCATCCATGCGGCAGCTGCCAGTTGGCAGTGAGGAGCGGTAGAGAGAATACCATGGGAATCTCCGTCATCCCCGGTTACTAGTCTTGTAGCCCACTTTTACTGGCCCTCTGTCGGCTCCCTTCCCACTAGTTGCGCTCTGGACATTGGTGGAGTTAGCAGCACACCCCTGTAAGCAATTCCATCCTGCCCAGTAGCACCTTCCCTAATGGCCCTCCACGTAATCCTGAGTAAGGAGTTCTGTGGCATTATTCTTCTCAACAGATTACCCTGGAAATGTATTGTCTCCAGACACAAGCGATGCAGATGAAATCAGTATTATTGGACAACCTGCACCACATCCTCTGCATGCCCCCTGATTCCAGACTTTCAATACAACCCAATCAAACAATGCAAACAGATGTTATTTTTTATGGCAGTCTGCTGTCCTTTGAGTCTAGCAGAAGTGCCACGATGTGCTGATAAAGCTAGCTATGCTAGTGCTGATGTAAGGGATATCGTCTTGAGACTTGCCTGGTATCTAAAAGTAGCTTTTTGGCACATCAAATTCTCCATCCTCCCTGAGTGTAACTACTTCCCCAAACCACATACGTATGACTGGTGAAGACAGTTAATGCCTTTTTTATGCGCGGCCGCTGTTTAATGCAGCAGAGAGGCCTGTTGCCAGAGCTTTGCCACAGAGACAGTTACAGGAGCTGAACAAGAATCAGCTCACATGCTCTGCAGTTGCAATCAGGTGTGTAAATTACTTTGCATATGCTGAGAGAATTAAACTCTGCATCTAGCAAATAAATCCTAGGTCTTGTCTACAAATTTTATAGCACTGCAAGTAAGACAGTTTAGAAACTGATGCTTTTAACATAGTGCAGTCCTTTAGTGTGAACTCAGTTTTGCAGGAATGTAGATGCTTATGTCAGTATAACTTATTCCCATGAAGTACTATCGTCTAGTTTTTCAAGACATGATGCCTTCAGATAAGGCTTGTATGGCCCCCAAAGGAAAAGGGTTGTCTTCTAAACTTCTTTTAATCCTATGTTTCCTGTTACCTTTTCCTGAGAGGGTCAATGTCCTGTTTTGTTTTTGTTTTGTTTTTTTCTCCAAGTCTTCCACCTGATATTAAGTGTTACACTCATCTAGTCAGAAGTCTGAATCAATGCCATATGACTTGAGGCAGTCCAACTATCCAAGCATATTGAATTTTTATTTGTCATTACCAACGTCAAAGCGTTTACATTCAGTTCATACAGTTTAAGAAACAATGCTCAAAACTTTTCTCAAATAAAGTAGAATGATATAGTAATTTCCTTCTTATTTTTCACCTTTTTGTTACTATTCTGAGTGTTGAAAAAGAAGCTAATTATTTAACTGTTAACTAGGCTTTAATCTGAACATTGTATCATTCCGAGTCAGGGTGATGATCCAAAAACACTTTATGCAATAACAGAGGAGAAGAAAGTGGCTGTTTTCTACCTAGGTATATTATAATACAGGGTACAGAATTTAACCCCCCCCTTCCCTGTCTTTGCTGATGTGGGCGTTTGTAATAGTGTTTTTCTGAGACCCAGATAGAATTCTCCTTGTCGCTGTCTCACTTGAAGGTTAGTCCCTGAATCTAGAACATGGCTCTGCTTAGTGTTCTTTCTCTACTCTTGAATTCAGTTTGTTGTATTTCCCTCTTTTAAACTCCATGTGCCCATTTGCACAAGCAAGATGATCGGTCTATGGCCCTGTCATTTCCACAGCTCAATTTCTCTCTCTGGCATCTGTTGAATACTAATTTTTTTTTGCTTTCATTATTTTTTAACATTAATTTGGTAACAAACGAAGGAAGAAGCTGCTGAAGTATTCATGCATTTCCAGTCATTTCCAGTCACGTATCCAGAGCATTCTGGGTAAACTTCCCTGCCCCATTTCATCTGGACTTGTTCAGATTGCTAATGTAGGGCCAAATCTTGTCTGGACTTAATCTGCATAACCCCACTGATTTAATGGGTATAGATGAGGAAAGGTGTAGCACAAATGTGAGTAATGTCATACTGGGTACCTTGTTTAATTAGAGGGAGGGCAAGTGATCCATTTTTAACTGTTCTTAATCTTTCCATGTAAATCAGTCTCTCTAACTTGCTTACCAGTTTTGTTCCTCTTCTCTGATCGCCTTAACATTTGTTAATATCACCTCCTAGGATGCCCAGGAATTCCAAGAGCAATCATATTCTAACTCGAAATATTAGGTTGTGGTTAAGGATACGATTCTGTCATGGAAGTCACAGATTCCATGACTTTCTGGGACCTTAGTGACTTCTTCTGGGGCAGAGCTGGAGCAGCTGTTAGCCCCAGGGCTGCTGGAGCAGTGGCCCCAGGACTGAAGCAGCAGCTGGGGTTGGGTCAGGCCCCCTGGGGTGGGGGTAGCAGTGGCAGGGCTGGAACAGCTGTAAGCCCTTAGCTGTGCTCTATTTGTCCCCCCCTCTCCCGACCCCGGTATTTTTAGTAAAAGTCAGGGACAAGTCACAGACTTCCATGAATTTTTGTTTATTACCCATGACCTGTCCCTGTCTTGCTTGTTATGCACTCTCCTTGCATCTCTGAAAAGACACTTTTAGCACAATAATAGCCCACTTCTGAGTCGTTCTCTTTTGTTTCAGGATGGCGTTCTATTTAAAACAAACTTGTTGGAAGACTAGTTTCATAGGGAGCAATGCAGTGTAGCTGGAGTGCACGTTAAATGTTTTAGGTTAAAAGCAAGCTATGACAAATCCTTAGAAGACATGTAAGTCTAAAGAGTGCGATCTTCTTAGCAAATTGTTTGTTAGTGCTAAATATTTTCTTCAGTCATTTAACATTTCCATTAACTCCTCAAACAGTTGAAGCTCAAAGATTTGAATGAAGCTTTGCACATCTGGTTAGTGTTCCTTTCTTTTGATTGAGGCTAGCTACTATTAAACACTATTTTATTTCCTGACATTTCTTCTTCTTGTTGTTAATAGTAAATGGATTCTCCGGGGTGGCTCTTGTTACCCAGAAAGTATTGTTTTTGCTTAGTCTCTTTGCAGGCTGCCACAGTGCTGGCCTCCAAGCCAACACACAGCTGTTTTCTTTGCCTGTGTCCTGCCTGGTCAGCATTGTGTTGAATTGTCCCAGCCAAAGACAACAGTTCTTGTCAGCAAGTAAGAGGAAGAGGCAAATCATTGTGTCAGGGACAGTGCAACCAGCGGACATTAATAATAGCAGTGCCCCGTTTCCCTGACAGGCAAAGCTGGCACTGGTAGCTGTTTGGGAGGATGAAGGTGTAGGAGGGTCATTCAGGATCTCTGCTTTTCTCTCTTCCTCTAAATTTCTTTTTATTTCCTCCTTTGAATTCCCATGTTGGGCTGACCCATTCTTTCGCCTGAGGAGGGCTGGGTATATGTCAGGATTCAGTTGATTCCACGCTTGACCTATTAAAGAGGAATGAGAGAGTTTTGTATTGTGCTGCCACTGACAGAAGGGCAATAACATTTAAAAATTCATTAATGAGATGCCGGAGTGGACTTGTGGAAGAAAAGGCATAATTAGAGAATATGCATATATACTTATCGCAGATGGAGCTAGCTATAGTTAACATTTAAGTTCAGATGCTCTCCTGAATGTTAGAGTATTGCTTGTTTTGTTCATATATGATACACCTGTCAGGCAGCAGTAACATGGGAAGCATCCAGTCACCATAGCCTTACTATTATTTATGACACGTTAGTGTGTGTTTTAGCTGAGTTCGATATGAACTCTTGGTGACTGAGTAAATTCTTGTTCTTTTCCAGCAAACATTCATTTATGTTTATGGTCAAAACTGGTTTAGGGAGGTATATTTAGAGGAAACACCTGTTCAGTAGACCTCTGTCAAGTCACTTACAGTCCCAAGCTTTAAAGGAAGAATCGTCTAGTGGTTAAAACACTATCCTAGGGCTTGGGGGAGACAGATTCAGTTCCCTGCTCTGCCACACAGTTGCTGTGGGACCTTGGGCTTCTCATTTAGTCTCTTTGCCTCAATTTCCATCTGTAAAAATGGGGATAATAGCACTTCCGTATCTTATAGGGGGTTGAGAGTATAAATCCATTAAAGATTATGAAGTGCTCAGATACTAGGGTGGTGGAGGCCATATATGTATGTACGTACCTTAGATACATCTCATTTAAAGATTTCTGATAGAAAGTATCCTTTGGGCTCTACTTTTTGTGGTCCGTTCACTGGCTTTGTAGCATAACTAGCAAACCCTAATCCCGGTTCTTACAAATCAAGGACCTATCTGTAAAAACTATATAGTCCCGAACTGCTCCAGGAACAATAGACCTGTATTTTCCACTGCCTTATGTCTTGTGTATTGTGTAGTCATCTGCACCAATGCAAGGTGTGTGTGTGTAGACCACTTGCAAATGGGAATAGTCTATTCACTCACACCAGCAGTAGCTTTACACCCACTTTGCACAAATGTAGATGACACACATAGTGTAAGGAAGTGGAAAATTGGGGCCCAAAGTTTATCCAATGCAAAAGGGCCACAAGAAAGGAAGGTATCTTGTACCCTATTTAAAACTAGAAAACAGTAACAAAAGGGGAGGAGGGGAGAGGAAGGTGCCAGAGGTGATGTCTGCCTCCAAGCTCTGCTGTAGCAGTGTTTTTGGGGTGGTGATTGAAGGGGGAGAGAGCTACTTCTCCCCTCACGTGCTTGGAGACAACAGAATTGTGGTGGGAGAGAGCGGGGTGTGTGTGTGTGTGGAAGTCACTGTCCTCCATGAAGGACAGCTTTCTTTAGTGTTTTCAGTTAGGAGAGGATCCTCCTCCAGATTGTTTCATTGACTTTAGTGGATTCACACCAGTGAAGACCTGGCCCTATGGGCCCATTTGAATTATCCACGCTTTTCTCTCCCACTTCCACGTTCCTTCTCAAACTATCCCAGTGTTTATATGGTAGAAAATTGCAGATTGCCTTTCAGTTTCCCCTACTAAAATATATCCCAACTTTTATTTCCCATTAGTGGGTGAGCCCCCCTTTTGAATTTAATGTCTTATTTACAAAAGGTACTGTAAATACTCATTCATTAGGCCGTTCGTTTATAAGCCAACCCCCCAAGATGGTTAGGTAAAAATAGGAAAAACTGTATGACCCTTTTATAAGCCGACCCTGTATTTCAGGGGTTGGCAAACTTTGGCTCCTGGTCATCAGGATAAGCTGCTGGTAGGTTAGGACATTTCGTTTACTTGGAGCATCTGCAGGCATGGAGCTCCTCAGCTCCAAGTGGCTGCAGTTCGCGATTCCCAGCCAATGGGAGCGTGGGAAGTCGCGTGGGATTGTCTAGGAATGGCGAACCGCGGCCACAGGGTGACAATGTATTAGATATTCAATTCAATGATTCCATAGAGTTTAAAATCATCAAATTTTGATGTAGACCCATTTATAAGCCAACCCCTGCTCTTTGATGCATCCCTTTTTTCTCAAAAATATTTAGCTTATGAATGAGTATGTACAGTATATTGCTGGGCTGGTCTATACTACGGGGAAAAATCGATCTTAGATACGCAACTTCAGCTACGTGAATAACGTAGCTGAAGTTGAATATCTAAGATCGGATTACTCACCCATCCTCACCGCACGGGATCGATGTCCGCGGCTCCCTCTGTCGATTCCGGAACTCCGTTGGGGTTAGTGGAGTTCCGGAATCGATATAAGCGCGCTCGGGGATCGATATATCGCATCTAGATGAGACACGATATATCGATTCCCCGAGCAATCGATTGTAACCCGCCGGTACGGCGGGTAGTGTAGACGTAGCCTGTGATGTTAAGAACTAGGCTTTGCTTGTTTCCTGCTAAAAACAGTAAAGGGTATAAATGAGTAAAGAAAATATGTGGCTTCTATTTGATTTATTTATATTTAAGATGGAACTCTCCTTGAATACCAAGATCAGGATGCTCAATGTACATATGTATAAGTAGTTGTGGAAGAGACGATCACAATAACTGTATCTGCTGCTGTAGCACCAATGAATACTTAATGATTCTTAGCAAAAATGGAGAATTAACTATCCCTTTAATCGCAGAGTGTTCCAGACATTTAATTTTAATATGGCTGCAGTTTTTGTAACTCTGTGTAGTGATCAGGAAATGTTTCCTGAGTTGCCTGAGAACACTTCCAAATATTGTGTTCCCATATATTCTTTAAAGTAGCTGCATCTCTAACAAAAACAAACAAAAAAGCCCTCTCCCTTCCTCCCCTTCCTTTATTGTATTTTCATTCATCAGTCCTAGACATTGAAACAAGGAGAGTGGGACAGTTTGAAAACGAAGGGTTTTTTAATTAGGTTATTTCAATAAGGTACTTTATTTGCTATTCTTGAGGCTTGGGAATGTTAACTAAGCTATACTATTTTCTTAGCTTCATTACAAATTCCTCAGCAATCAAAGAATGATGTGCATGTAGTGTTTTTTTTCCCCCTGCAACACAATGTGTTTTGGCAGATGTCTTCTATTCTGGGTAATACTACATAAGCAAAGCACATGCTGTAAGTACAAAAGGAATGGCTTCGAGGCAATCTGTCTGAATAGGAACAGAAACACTGGACATCTGATGCATGTTAAAAATTCAGACACTGTATTATCTAAGATACAAGGACTTTATACACATGTGTAAACAGCATACTCTCCCAGGGCATATGATGGAATGATAGAGAGAGAGGGACCTTTTCTTCATTTGGGGCTGTCCAGTGCTCCTCACGTTGGTTGATCCAAGGTTAATTGGGGCCTTTGGTTGCTATCATGGTATAGATATATAACAGCAGACTATGTAGTGCAGGGTCAAAAATGATTTTAAATGACCCCATTTGTAACTGTCTGATATGATGATTATGGGCTGGCGGGGCAGGATGCCTCAGAACTCTGATTGCTTCCCTCCACTTTTCTGGCGCCTCCTTTTGCCCTTCCCTGTCCCAGTCCTTTCTTTGGCTGTAGAGGACTGGACGGCACTGTTTTCAGAACCCACTAATATCGCTTCTTAATTGCCTAATAAACAAGTTCATTGTTTTGGTAATTGGAAATATTCCCCTTTTCTGCTTCCACAGTCTGCTCCAGGCTAGGCACTCTGCCATCCAGTTGTTCCTTGTCCAAATAGCCTCGGGGGTGAGGTACTAGGATTAGCGCCTAGTACCTGTAGTATGTCTCATTCTTAACGGCCACCATGCTAATTTTAAGTTTTGAATATATCCCCTAGCTTCCAAAAATATCCAAATGATCATTAATTTAGAGTTAATATTGTTAAACTGCATATTTTGCCAAATCCAACCACTCAACGAAGGAAATGAGCAATTAAGCTTTCCAATATTCCATCACTACTTACCCATACCTTCCCTTACTCAACCTCAGCTACCTCCTGCCACCATCCACAGCTCTCACACCCCCCTTCCTTAACTTGAGGAACCCATCACTGGGCCACGTTGAAGTGTTTTGATGGTTAATTTAGGGCATGTCTAAACTTACTAGTAGATCGGCACTGCTGCAATTGATTTAGGGTCCGGTAAAGACACATTAAATCAATGGGAAAGCACTCTCCCATTGATTTGTATACACCACCTCCCTGAGAAGGTAAGGGAAGTAAACGGGAGATGCTCTTCTGTCGACACAGCGCAGTGTAGCCACCGTGGTATGTGGGTCTAACTATGTCGACTTAAGTTACGTTATTCATGTAACTGAAGTTGCGTAATTTAGATTGATTTACCGTGGTAGTGTAGACCTGCCCTTACTGTTGAAGTGGCTCATATAAATGAGTATGCATGTAGTTAGTGGAGGTGTGTACACATTATGGGAGAGATTGTGTCAGATTGCAAAGGATGGCTGAGAGAAACTTTGGTAACATTCATAGAATCTTAGAATATCAGGCTTGGAAGGGACCTCAGGAGGTCATCTAGTCCAACTCCCTGCTCAAAGCAGGACCTAATCCCCAACTAAATAATCCCAGTGAGGGCTTTGTCAAGCCTGACCTTAAAAACCTCTAAGGAAGGAGATTCTATCACCTCCCTAAGTAACCCATTCCAGTGCTTCACCACTCTCCTAGTGAAATAGTGTTTCCTAATATCCAACCTAAATTTCCCCCACTGCAACTTGAGACCATTACTCCTTGTTCTGAAAAGGTATATGAGGCAGAGGTCACTTCGAATCTGAAATCAGACCACCAAGAAACAACGATATTTTGCTCTTGTACAGAACCTTCCACTTGAGGATCTTAGAGCATTTTGTAAGTGTCACTGATTGAATCTTTGATGCCCATTGGAGATGGGTAGTTATCCTCTCTTACAGATGAGGAAACCAAGGCACAGAGGTTAAGGCTAGAATGTAAACGTTGCTGTTTCACTTGTGACATCTAGGGCCTGATTATCAGAAATGCTGAGCACCCACAACTCCAAGTAAAATAAGCAGTCGCTTCATGTGCTCAACACCTTTTGAAAATCAGGCCTTAGGCGTGTTTGTTTGGTCACCCAAAATTTATTGAAACTTAAAACCATAGATCTAAGTGTATTGCTGAATGGCACACAGGAAGTCTGTAGCAGCATAGGGAATAAAACCTACGTTATTCAACTCCCACCTCTGTCATAAATCCACTGTCCTCTGCTGATGAATGCAACATCTTTGCTGAAGACAGTTATTTAATATAAAAACTAGGGGGAAAGTGTGCAGAATGCATTAGTTCTGCAGTTGCATTGAAGGGCCAATCAATCTAAATACTGAAGCTGCAAGGTGTGAGTATATTTCAAAGGGAGACCAGGTTCCACCGTGTGCTGCCTCTTGCTTGACCACATGATCCACTCTGCAAGTAACTGAGCCAAGTTTCTTGTCTTAAGTTCCCTGTAAGCTGCGTGGCCATGCAGCAGGCTGTCAAAAGTTGCACAGGTGGGGAGAGGCGCCTCTGCTCTGGCCCAGCTCTGCTGGAACTGTGATGGCCGGGGAGAGGCACCTTTCACTGGCCGCAACTGCTGCGGCGAGAGAGTGCTGGGGAGAGTCCTCTCTCTCTCTCTCTCTCTCTCTCTCTTTCTGCCGCAGCCCTGGGGCACCCTGCACCCCTAACCCTCTGTCCCACCCTGAGCCCCCTCCTGCACCCCGAACCTCTCATCCCTGGCCCCACCCCAGAGCCTTCACCCTAGCCAGAGCTCTCATCCCCCCCAACCCTCTGCCCTAGCCCTGAACCCCCTCTTGCACCCCAATCCCCTCATCCCCTGCACCCCAACCCTCTGCCGCAGCCATAAGCCCCCTCCCATAGTCCGAACTCCTTGGCTCCACCACCACCACACTTCACCTCCATATTGGTGCACATAACAAAATTTATTTCGCATATGGATGTAAAAAATTAGAGGGAACACTGTTCTTGTGTGTTTTTTGTTTTTGACATCAACAAAATTATGAATGTTGTTCTTCCATACCAGCACTGCCTTACCATTCCCACTGGCTAGTTTATACACTGCCCATGTCTGGTTTGGCTCTAGTCACGGATCTGCTCCTCTAACAATGCCACTGCTAAAAACCCTTCCGCATGGATGGTCTCTGGTTGAACAGGAGTTGCCCTTGTACCTCCCAGCAGCCCAGCCAATATTTTGTGTGAGTTAAGCTCCCAATGTATTGAAGCCATTACAGTCCTTTCTGTTTAAGGACTGCAGGAGTGTGGGCCCCAAATATTTAAAATAAGACCATGAAGAGTCTTCTTTTCATTTTTCCCCCCTTCAAATGTTTAACAATAACTGTGCTGTATGTACATTTCCCAGTCTTCAACCTCTTCTTTTCCCTTATTAATGACTATTAGAAAGAGGCTGTATTAATAACAATGTAGAATTATAGATTAGGCTGATAGCCTCTTAAACACGTTTAGTGTTTTAAATGGAGAAGTGCTTTTAGCTGCTTTTCTAAATGTGAAAGAAAGACTTGGTGCAGAATAGTTCATACAATTTCTATTGTGTTGCCCATGATGTAGCACTTGACATTTTTCTTCAAATATTAGTTAAATTCTTTTAATGTTTTGCCTTGAAGCACTTAGTTAGCAAACCATCTGAGAAAATCAGTTTTCTGTTTAGTGTTGCCCTCTTAACAAACTTGAGATGGGCATTCTGCATGTTTCACCATAGGAATCCTTGCAAAGCAGCTGATATTTGCTCAACTCTGCGGCAATCAGGGAGAGGAATGACAAAATCAGAAGCATATTCAAAACCTTCTTACATAGGAAAATGTCAAGGGCCGATTTCATTATTTTAAGGATGATGCTCAAATATTTATTCTTTGCAAGTGAAAAACAAGGGCAGGAAAGCCACTTTTCATTCCAACTTCTGAGTGCTAGGTGTGTCATAGATTAAGAGGAAAAATCATTTGCCACTAAGTGCTTAATTGTCTGTGCTTTGCTATTGTGCATAGTAGAGTAAAACCAGTTCTAAATGCAACCGTCCATTTTCAGGAATCTAAAAGAAAAGCATTTTTTTCTGTCTGCACCCATGAGAATGTAGGGAGTTCTAACAGTTGTTACATTCAAGGAAAAGCTATTAATTATGCCTCCCGACATATCATGTTGTGGCAGTAGTGTATTTCTCTACTCCCAATATGTACAAGCTCAGGTACACCTATTTTGAGATATTAATGTAAATGGATCCATTCAACTATCTCTGAGCTTTTCTGTCCTTGTGGTTTTTATAAACATAAAGCATGGCCCCATCAGACAAAAAGCATCTTATTGTCATGAATCAGCCGAGATGAGTAACCATGCCGTACGTGTGCTTGCTGTCAGAGTAAACATTATTCAGTTAATGCTGGGAGATATTGAGCAAGGATCTAGAGAGGCAGAGGGTGGGTGGAATTTTCAGAAATGCTCCTTGTCAGCTTAAATCAGCTATCATTTAAGTCAACTGGAGTCTTACCTTTGATTTGAATGGGAGCAGAGGTTTAAATGTCCCACCCCAATATTGTATACGATACCTTATCAGTGTCACATTTTCTCTTGTGTCCGTGCATATATGTGAGCTTGTAAAACATGCTTCTGCAGCTTAAACATCAAGAGGACAGTCAAGCCATATACAATCCCTACACGTAGTGGGCTGGGGGGTGGGGGGGATTGTTTTTTTTGTTTTTGAGTCGCGATGGAAAAGTACCATATATACTCATTCATAAACTGAATATTTTTGGTAAAAAACTGACTCATCATAGAGTGGGGGGTCAGCTTCTAAACAGGTCTACGCCAAAATTTGATGATTTTAAACTCTATGGAATCATTGAATTGAATATCTAATACATTGTCGTTTTGTTTACTTGGAGTGTCTGCAGGCATGGAGCCCTTCAACTCCCTGTGGCCACAGTTTGCTGTTCTCAGGCCACTTGGAGCTGAGGAGCTCCATGCCTGCACATGCTCCAAGTAAACAAAACGTCCCAACCCGCCAGTGGCTTATCCTGAGGTCTGGGAGCCAAAGTTTGCCAACCCCTGAAATATAGGGTGGGCTTATGAAAGGGTCATCGCGTTTTTGCTATTTTTACCTAACCATCTTGGGGGGCTGGCTTATAAACGAACGGGCTATTGAAAGAGTATATATGGTAGTTAACTATTCTGTATCTCCTTACTGAGGACTGGGGAGGAGGAAGCTTTCAGCTATATGAGCATGTTGTGGATGCAAAGCCGTCATCTTTAGAACAAGTTCCAAAATTTTAATCCGTGGCTTTATAATTTACCTACTTTTAGATGGTCATCTTGTTTTATAAGCCATGTCATTAAATTAAGGAAACCCAACATTTTCTTGTGTCTGGATATAAATTTACTTCAAGGACAGATTTTTCAAGCATCACCAGCAAGAGATGAGTTTTATGGTTGCAGTTTGCATATGAAACCTGTTTTCTCAAACTGAATGCAAGTACTCACTGCAAAGCAATCCAGTGATGTTTTTTAAAAATAATGCTGCTGGATGGCTCTGTAAGTGGTAAGTAGCTTGTGTTTGACATGGAGCTAGAGCTGCTGGCAACTGATCTGCCCTGAATTCACTCTCTTTCCTCCACTCTGCCATCCCGGTTTATTCAGTAAAATGCTCAGGAAATAGATTAATTTTGCTCAGTACTGAGCAAAGTTATTCAGTTGCCATGTAATGGCTACTGCAATCACGTTGATAAATGAGTGGAAAGTTTGTTTCAGTTCATTGTAGCTTTTGTACACAGTGTCTCAGTATTCTGTATGGAGATGCTATTTTGGATCCTATAGAATATCCTATAAATCACAGTATCAGAGGGGTAGCTGTGTTAGTCTGGATCTGTAAAAGCAGCAAAGAATCCTGTGGCACCTTATAGACTAACAGACGTTTTGGAGCATGAGCTTTCGTGGGTCAATACATCCGACGAAGTGAGTATTCACCCACGAAAGCTCATGCTCCAAAACGTCTGTTAGTCTATAAGGTGCCACAGGATTCTTTGCTGCTGTAAATCACAGTCACCCGTACTAGAGCTGCAGTATACCAGTAAGAGGTATTTCCCCACCTTCCCTTTGGAAAGTTGCACAATGCAACCTCAAAAGTATGTTGTGTGTGAGGACACTTGCCCTTTCCACACAGTTACTAATACAGCCTGCACTAAAAAGTGAAGACATGGAAAAAGGGTTAATGGTGTGAATTTTAAATTATTTTGCTGCAAGCAGAAGTGCCACAGCATCATAATTTAAAGGCTCTTTGACCACAGGGAACAATTAGTTCTAGTTTTGTACTGGTAATCTCAGTAAAGTTTGACCCTTATTTTCCAGCCTTTCATGCTCTGTTGACCAAATTCTTAGACTAGTTGGCTCTTTCTCATAGGATCCCCGTGACTGACAAAGGCGAGAGTGTTGTACTAGGAAATTGCATTATCTGTCTTGAAAACATTTGGCCTATGTACAGACAGACTCAGTTTCTAATAGAACCATTCTTTTATAAGAATGTTATGCCAATAGGAGCTAGAAGAAAGTTTTTAGTGGTGGGTTTTACTGACTGTTTGGAAATGCTGGTGTGTTTGCTGCCTTTATAAAAATAAAAAACATAGGCCAAGTTACATTAGAGAAGAAAATCTGACGGAGTCTGTTTTTTAATTAAAGTGCTTTAAAATTAAAGGCTCTGTCTCTACCAAAATGAGCAGAAGGTGATGACAAAATGTGCATTCTAGTTAACCTCGTGCTCTGGACTCCACTATGAAGAGAGATTTGATTTGGTGTTGTCATTTGGCTAGCTGCTAAGTACAGTTGCATGTTGGTGTCTAAAGTGAGTCGTTTTAGCTTACGTTTTTCACATCTTCAAAACAACCTGTCAGATTTTGTATGTGCTGCTCATTTTAAAAATAATGTTACATAATAAATGCATTCTCATTTTAAAGTAGCACTAAAGCTATACTCCAAATAAGAAATTAGGGAAGTTACAAAAGTTAATTATCTTTTAATG
Source organism: Chelonoidis abingdonii (assembly GCF_003597395.2). Taxonomy (NCBI): domain Eukaryota; kingdom Metazoa; phylum Chordata; order Testudines; family Testudinidae; genus Chelonoidis; species Chelonoidis abingdonii. The sequence goes on along the minus strand of NC_133771.1, from coordinate 34,775,944 downwards.
GTAGACACACATCTGTACATATTATGAAGCTGCTGCTGTTGATACACACAACAGTTGTGTACACAGTTGACTAAAAGCTAAAGGTTGCACTTGGTCAGCTCAGTGTACCCTGATACTTTTACTGCCTTCTAGTATAAGTAAGGAAATGTACCGTTTATCAACAGTTGTAGTTTGTAAAATATCACCTTTATAATTGAGATTAAAATTAAAAAATGCTACATTATATAGTTAGTCTGATACAAACCTATATGCAGAAAGCAGATGAAATTTTTCCTTACTCACTCACTAAAAATCTGTCTTCTTTCAAACTAACTAACCCTTTAAAAACAAAAATCTTTCTATTCTTTCATAACGTGCCTTTACCAGCCTCTTTTCTTCAATAACTTACCTCTCTTCTTTCAGATTTCCTTTTTTCCTCTAAACGTTACTCAAACTCTCTTTTTTTCTCTTTACACTCTTCTTTCAACCTTTTTCTCTTCATATCACCAACCACCAACATACACAACACTTCCCCTAGTCAAACACATACACACACATGTTTTTTCAAAATGGCTGATGGCGCCACACTTTTGCGCCAACGGAAACAGGGAGTGGGAAGGCAGGACATAAGCCCTAAAAGGGGTGTGGAAACCTGTCAAAATTTGTATGGTGATGAATGCTATCGAGCTTATTACTACTCATGCATCTTCTAGCAATAATATTGGAAAAGGCCTTATGTTTATATGTGGTTTTTTGCTATAGTAGTTGTAGAGTAGCAGCTTTTTGGTAATTCTAGTGGCTCAAAATATACACTTCCTCTTCCCCTTCCAACTCCTGTTATCGACTTAGCCCTGGAGAATGAAATCATGTTCTATTTTGCTTCATCTAAGCAAGTTAAATAACCTTGTGCAAGCAAACTGTTGTAACAGTTTCTTCATTTTGAGGAGTTTGTGGGTTTTACATAACAAGTTGGGGATTTAGTGAGGAAATACTTCTTTTGGGTGAATTTTAAAAATATTGTTTGGTTGCCGAGCTCTTTGAAATGTTTTCATCAGCAGTTTTTTGTTTTTGATCACAACATTGTTTTTCAGCAATGAAAATTTTCATTTTGAAAAGTTTCTTGGTTTTTTCCCCCACTTTTCTAATGGGGGGGAAGGGGAGGAGAATAAAGAGGAGGAGGAGAAAAAATAGAACAGTGAAATAAGTTTTAATTGAAAAAATGAACGTTTTCATTTTTGTTTTAATGTTTTTGTTAATTAAAGGAGAAATTTAATGCAAAACAACCAACCAAAATCATTAGTTTGTGAAATTTCCCATGAAAGTTCCGATATCAGCCAGCTAATTTAAACTTAATTCTCCTCACTGGTCATCTAGCTCATCTTTTACATCCTAGTTATTGATCTGATTTGCAGCAAATATATTCATTAACTAAAGCTGCACTACAGTTGTAGCGCTGCAGTGAAGACATTTGCTATAGCAACAGAGGGATTTTTCTATCACTGTTCTAAATCCACCTCTTGGAAGAATTCTTCTGTCAATCTAGCTACCACCTCTCCATCACATGTGTTTTTTCTTAGGGTAACTAAAGTGCATGGGGTATCCTGAGGTAAAAGCTTAGTGAAGATAAAACACTTTAGTTTAACCAAAAGGTAAAGTCACTGAGGTAAACCCCAGCTGAAAGTATAGGGCTGATGCTGGATGTTTATATCCTGGTATAACTGAAGTGCCTCGTCTTCACAGTGTTCTTACCTTGGAATAGCCCTGAATTGGTTGGTTGGTTTTTCTTTTGTTTGTTTATTTTTTTAAAAGAACATTTTTAGTGGTGAAGAAAAGACATCAGATATAGGTCTGTGTGGATATGTGTACCCTGCTATTAAAAGCTCATGACTAGCCCATGCCAGCTGATTCAGGCTTGTGGGGCTTGACCTAAGGGGCTGTTTAATTGTGGTACAGATAGATGCTTGGGCTGAAGCACAGGCTCTAGGATCCTGCAAAGTAGGAGGGTCCCAGAGCTTCGGCTGCAGCCCTAGCCCAAATGTCTACACTGCAATTAAACAGCCCCTTAGGCTGAGTCAGCTGGCACAGACCAGCTGTGGGTGTCTAATTGCAGTGTAGACTCTATGTACAGCTTTCAGGATGAGTTTGCAAGTCTTGGCTTGATACTAAATCTTTTCCTAATACCTGCCTACTTCATTCATTGTCACTATAACTGTTTGTTCCACTGTGATTCTCCTGAAGTGCTACCCTAGATCTCAGTATGTTGGTAAGGGTCTGTATTGAAAATATTCATGGTATGTGGATGATCAAAGGGTTATCTTGAGAGAAGTGCTTACCAGATTGGAATGTAGCATGCGGAGTTTAGCCTTTAGTATGGAAAGCACTAAATAGTCATTGGATGGAAAGAAGATATGTGTTGGCCTCTAGTTTCCCTATCTGGCTGCCAGTAACAAACAAGAACCCTCCACTCTATCAATATGACATTTAGATGTTGACAGACCTTACTGATATCTCAGAGAGCATCTGCACACTCCTGACATCTCATCTCATCCTGAACAGTTCTTTGGAGCAACTGCTTCAGAGAAACCATCAGAAAGGTAGCTTAGTCCTTCCCCCAAGTAAGAAAAACCCACATATCAGTTAACTAAAAGGAAGGAATCCTTCCTGTGATGCTCTGATCATGGCCTCATACAGCAAATTGTGACTTTTTGCTGCACTCCATTTTATTTGCAATTTATATTCACTTATTCTAATGACTGTACTGTGATGATACCATATTCTTCATGGCGATTGTTTTGCTCTGCATCTTGATTGTACTTTACATGGTAGAAAAAAGCCTTTGGAGAAAAACTGACATACATATACTGCCAGATGATATTCTTGAATTTGACAAGATGCTTCCGTGCTATTTCAGCAGCTTGGGCATTCAAGTGGACTGACTGCAGAGCCGGTAGGTTGTTGAAAGGCTGGTTCACTCTTTGTTTAAGGGCTGATCCTGTCCTATAGAAACTGAGCTTGGTAAATTTATGGAGAGGGTGATATGATGGGGCTGCCTACAATGGCATGTGGCCTATTGGTGTCTGCCAGTAGCTAAAATCCCCAACTGCTGGAGACGGGACCCTAGATGGGGAGGTCTCTGAGTTACGACAGAGAATTATTTCACATGTATCTGCCTGGTGGATTTTGCCCACCTGCTCAGTGTCTAACTGATCACCATATTTGGGGTCAGGAAGGAATTTTCCCCAGGTCAGATTTTGGTTGTTGGGGTTTTTTTGCCTTCCTTTACAGCATGGGGCATGGGTCACTTGCAGATTTAAACTAGTGTAAATGGTGAATTTTCTGTAACTTGAAGTCTTTAAACCGTGATTTGAGGACTTCAGTAACTTAGCCAGAGATTAGGGGTCTATTACAGTATGGGATGGTGGAGGTTCTGTTGGCTGTTGTTACCTAAGTTTCCCTGAAAAGCAACTCAGGGTCACACTTGTATTAGTTTTATTACAATGCCGCTGTTAGATCAGATAAAAAATAGATGGAGCTTATTCATACACACACACATTTACTGCATTCATACTATGCACCCACACACTTACACAGGCAGAGACAGCATGGAGGCCGAGAAGTCGAAGCATGGTAGATCTGGTGTGTCTGTCTGCGGTCATGAATCCAGGCTGCTGAGAGGGTCAAGAAGCAGGGGCTTGTGTGCATGTCTTTTTCCTCTTATTTTGGAACTGGGCAGCTCCTGTCACGTACACTGAGTTTCCTTTCTGTGTCCATCACCTTGAAGCATTCCCAGACCAGTTCCCTTCATGCATACCAGGTTCTTCTTTTCTTTGCAGCACTTCCTGACTGCCTTCTCAGGGCAGGTTATATCAGACACACCTGTCTCCTTGCAGTTCCTCTCTGGCCAGTCCCACATACACTCCCTTGTTCACACTCCCTCATTCACACGCTCTCTGAGGGATGGGATGTTACAAAGCTTGGAAGTTCATACAAGTGGCAACCTAAAAAGGCTACAGAGCTTGCAAAGATTACAAGACTTAAAAGGCTATGCTAACAATAACTGAAGTTACAAAGTCTGCAAAAAGGTTGCAGAACTGAATGATGCAAGTTACAGATCTTACAATTGCATTTGAGCGGAGGCTTTACATAACGGCTGTAATGTGCAGGAGGTGAGGTTAGATAATCACTATGGTCCCTTCTGACCTTATGAGTCTATAAACACTGGTCAAAGCTGCTCATGTGAAATGTCAGAACATGGTATCACTGAAATTTTGCTAATTCAGATGGTATTGATTTTTGAACAAGCTCACAGATTAATAGGTGACAGGTAGGGCTGGTGGGAGAAGGTTAAGAAGGCACAAACTGTTTTTGGAGGAGTATGCCTGAACAATGTGGGTATTCCAAACATACTTTCTATGTAACCTCCTACATTAGGGGACGAATGGAGTCATACAGCTCAGAGCTAGTTAATAGCTCTCTTCTTGTCCGCAAAAAATGAGAGTATAATGGAAGATAAAGCCATTAACTATGCATGAAAGCTTGGAAGTCAGTTGAATTACTATATGTACAGCAGAACCTCAAGGATACGGACTGACCAGTGAACTGGACACCATGTGGAACCAGAAGTAATCAATCGGGCAGAAATGGAGACAAACAAAATCCACCAAATACAGTACTGCAGGGGTTCTCAACCTTTTTCTTTGAGGCCCTCTTCCAACATACTGTAAAAACTCCAGGACCAGCAGGGGATGGGCCTGGGGTGTCAGCCACAAGGAGGAGGCTCTGGGCTTCAGCCAGGAGGTGTTGGGGCTGCCGCCACAGAGTGGGAAGGGCCCAAGTGGAGGGGCTTGGGGCTTCTGACCCTCGGGAGCACTGGGCTTAGGGCTTTACACCTGGGGGAAGTGCTGGAGCTTGGGGCTGAAGCCCTATAGCTCTGTTCCTGACATCAGCCCTGGGGGGGGGGGAGGAGGAGGGGCAGGGCTCAGGGCTTTAGCTACGAGGGGGAGCTGCAAGGCTCCTTGTGGTTCTGCTCCTGGTTTCAGCCCTGAGCCCTGGTGCATCCCCACCCCTGGCTGAAACCAAGAGCGGAGCTGTGGGGAGCCCCAGGGCCCCCTGCGGAGCTGAAACGAGGAATGGAGCTGTAGAGATGAATCCCTGAGCCACAGCACTCCCCCCCAGGTCTAAAAGCCCTGGGTCCCAGTGCTCCTGAGGGTCAGAAGCCCCAACCACGCCCTACTTGGGCCCTGAGAGTCAGAAGCTCTGACCAGCCTCCACCTCTCAGGGCTGCAGCCCCAACCTACCCACCCCTGTGGCTAAAGTCCCTAACATCTTATTCAGAGTTACGAACATTTCAGAGTTACAAACAACCTCCATTTGCAAGGTATCCGTAACTCTAAGGTTCTACTGTACTGCAGTTGATATTAGAATGTACACAACAGATGTGACCATTAAAGCTTTTTAAATAGTTGCAGTGATGTACTTCGCTGTAGCAGAGGGAATCAAAACCTCCGCTACTGTGCTTTGGTTTTGCTTCAGATGCTGCAAATGTCACTGGTGGAGCATAATGGTGATTTTTGATAAATTGTACGGTATTAATAGTTTAGTTCCAGTAACAAACACATATACACGTGTTGTTTGATTTCCTCTTTTTTATTAAAAATTACTTAAACCTTGGGTAATGTAGTCAAGCTGTTATGAAGAGTACAGAAAAGTTCCTTTGTTTTAGTTTCCTGTATTCTGATTTGGAAACTTTGATAATTGATGGGTAAATTGGGATTCTGAAGACGTGTAAGTATAACCTGCCTACACAGGTCAAATGGCTTATTTATGGTCTCGAAATGGAAGGAAGAGCCATCTTGCAGGGGTGTTAGAACTTGTTCTGTGGTGAGGGCCAAAGTACCTTTTTTAAATTTATAGTCTGTGGGCCAGAACTACAAAATTAGAGCTATGTGCTACCCATAGTCCACAGCAGCTCTCCCTCAGATAATGAAGGAAAGCGTGTACAAAGATTTGAGGGTAGGATATGACCTTTATGTAGTAGCTAAACTTTTCATTAATAAAATTATACTAGGCCCCTTTAGAACCACTACTCCATTTCATTTTTTGTTACTTGGCTGTTTGCACATTTGTGCAAATGTGGCATTCCACTATTAAGGACGTTTCTACACTACAGTCTTAAGTCTACATATATTAGGTCGACTTACAGCCACACAGTAATTACTGCGGTGGCTGATGTCCACACTATCCTTCTCCTGTCAGTAGTGTGTGTCCTCACCAGTAGTGCCTCCACCAACTGAAGAGGGGCAGCGTGGGGGGCTGAGAGCCAAGGCTCTCAGCTCTCCGCAGCTCCCTGCCAGGAGCCCAGCTACCCCCTGGGCTTCTTGCCTCCCTGCTCCGAGCCGGGAGTGGGGACAGGGTAAGCACCTGGGGCTTTTTACTTCCAGCAGGGAGATGCGAGCGCAGAGTCCAGTCAGCTTCTCTGCTCCTGGCAGAGAACTGATAGCCCGGACCACAGAGGGTAGTGAGGAGCCTGGGCAGCAGCCCAAGTCAGGAGCTGGGTGGCAGCCCCACTTGGAGCGGAGAGCAGCAGCAGCCCAGCTGGAGACAAGACAGCTAACAGCCAATGTAAGAGATGCAGTGTCTACACAGACAGTGTCACCCTGACTACTCCGCATAAGCCCTTTGCCTCTGGGTGTAGTAGGGCACTTGCATCGGCAGGAGCAAGGCTGAAGTGTAGACATTGACGTAGTTAGGTTGACATAAGCTGCCTTATGTTGACCTAACTCTGTAATGTAGACAAAGCATTAGATGCACAGTAGTGCACCTAAATTATTTAAAATTGTAGCTCTGAAAGAATCAGAGTGGTAGCCATGTTAGTCTGTATCCACAAAAACAACAAGGAGTCCATTGGCACCTTAAAGACTATTTATTTGGGCATAAGCTTTCGTCGGTAAAGAAGCCTACTTCTTCAGATGCATGGAGTGAAAATTAAAGAGACAGGCTCAAATATTGAGATGAATAGGGGCAGATTGCATCTCTGGAGTTTTGTTTCAGTCTGTCTCCAAACAAATGAAGGAAAAACATCACTGGTTTACTGTTAGTTCAGATTGTTTTTCTCAGAATGATAGGGCTATCCATTTACTTGTTTCTTTTTTTCTTTTAATGAAAGTTTATATTCTCCAGAATCAAAACCTTTCATTCGGGCCAGATAAATGTCTGATTTGTGAGAGGGTGTCATGTATGAAGCTAGGTGTCTGAATAGTGTGGTCCAGTGTGTGTGTGAGGGGGCAGTTTTATTCTATTATGAGGGGCCTATGAAGAGTTAATGGGAGAGGTGTTGTATAATCCAGTTTCATCACCTGCTTCTCTAAGTGTGAGGTGGGAAGAGGGAGCATAGGGAAGTGACCGTTGTTGGCACATACCTTTCCATTGTGGGAGCAGAAACAGCGGCAGACTGGTGCTGGAATGGGGCCAATGTAAGAAATGGGAAGAGATGCTGGGGAAGCTATTGTATATCTGAGGTGTGCCTTCTGATGTGCATAGAGAAGGGTTAGATGCTCCCACATGCTTACTAATCCTTCCATTGGTTGGTCCCCTTACATGCTGCATCATCAGGATGCATTCATATAACCAGTCTGGTTCTTGACCTTGTGTGTGTGGAGAATCTGTACACATAGACAGAGAACCATATTCATGGTAACACAAACTAGCTTATTTCTGTAGATTTTATGAAACTTCCTTTCCACCTTCTAGCCTGAGGATTAAGTTTACAAACCGTGCTCACTTAATTTACTTTATCACATTTGAACTCCGCCATCAGAAAATCAACTCCCCCTCCCCCAAGGAAAATCAATTCTGATGTCCTGCTTACGTGCGCACACCCTACTTACTACATCCTGGATTCACCTCCCATCCCCAGGTGATGCATATATATTGGGCTCCTCTCACCTCCCCCACTCATGAATTCTGGCCTTTCATCTTGCATGTCTCATTCCAGCCTCACTGGAAGCAGTGGGGAGTGTGGCTTTCCTTCCAGCACAGGAATCACCTGTAGGAACTGGCTGCCCAAGTGCTCTGCATCTTGTTCAAGAAGGGAATCCTAAGCCTCAGCTCTGCTCCTCCAGCCTTAGCCACCATCTTCTGGGCTGGAGGCTACTTTATAGCTGTTATTCACACATAATAAATGGTCAAGTTCAAGGTCTGAGTCCTTATCATCAAGGCACTCCTTGGCCTGGGCCCATGATATCTTAAATGTTAAAAGTTCTGGGAGTAAGATAGTGGTCTATAAACTCTGCACCTTTGGGCACAGTGGAACTTCCTACCACAAGAGTAAAGTTCATCTCTGTGGGGGACAAAGCTTACGAGGGTGCTGGTCACAGTGTGGAATGAACTGCCCAGGAGCTATGAAACATCCCAACCTAATCACCTTCTGCAACAAATGCGAAGCATATATCTTGACCTTGTGTCTTTAATGTAAACACAGAGCGGCATGCATACTAAGAAAAACAAAACACTCCAAACATAATCCTACCAAAACAAAACATTCCACTGTGTGTACAGTTCTGCTGAGGAGAGGATGAGACAACAAACCACATGTGCTAGATGTGTAATCATGTTGTTTAATGCACTGCTGGAAGGTGCTTAGATACTGTTGGAATTATTATTATTTACACAGGATATTACCATGATGCTAACTTTGACCATAAATTCCTTTATTAAATCCAGAGGTCAAATGGTATTTATACAGTTGCTCTAAACATGCCTAAAGACCCTAAATAATAAGCAATTTACCACATCTAAACCATAACAAAATACTTCATAAGCATTTGATCAAGATACTGACAAACCCAGGGTTGCTTAGACCCATATTGGTTGGCTCCAACTTTGTCAGGCAGGTATTAGCAATGAAGCCTTTAGGAGTTTACTTGTTTTATACTCTTTAACAAACAAGTGATGTCATTACCAATTATCGGCTAAGCTAAGGCCAGATGAAGAAGTTTCTTATATAGCCAATTATTTACTGCATCTGGTACCCAATTAACCATGTTTTATTTCTATCACTTCAAACCTTAAATAAGAGAACACTGATATTTCAAAGGGTCACTACAAATTTAACACAACAACTCTTCTTTCTCATTATCTCATTCTTTTTGGTCACATTCTTTGGGCCTATTGCACATGCAAGTACTTCAGCTCAATTTAAAACCACCGTTTATCAAAATTATAATATGAACCTATATGCCTACAGGTACTATGGTGATGAGTTTGGTATTACAGCCTATATAGACTAGAATAGACCCTCTTCCCTCTTTAACGAATGAACCCTCAGTTCTCCCCACCCTTAATAAATTCTTGGCCCTTCCCAGAAACACATGAATTCTGGACTCCACCCACATCCAATAAGTCAGTCCCCAGAACACATCAGTTCAGAGCTTTAATGCTCTTGCCACTGCTATTTCCACTGTCCCAGGCACTAAAAGGTCTTTCTTCTCCTGGCGCCTCCTCCGCCTTTTCCCTTACGGGGAGCTCTACTGTTTGCTCCACTTCTGGAAAATCAGCAACCACTCTGCCCCTCCCTCCCTTCCTGTTAAAGTAGCAAAGGCATGTGCACCTCTCTGCTTTTTGAATTTCCCCATCACCTCCAGGGAAGAAGCCAGTGACTACTCAGGGCATGGCTACACTTACATTTTTGCAGCGCTGGCAGTTACAGCTGTGGTCGTACAGCTGTGTAGGGCCAGCGCTCCAGCGTGTCCACACTGACAGCACCCAGCGCTGCAGTGTGGCCGCATTTGCAGCGCTGTTGTGAGTGGTGCATTGTGGGCAGCTATCCCACAGAGCACCTCGTCCCATTTTGGCGCTGTGGGTAGTGGGAAGGGGACGGAAGGGTGCGGGTCATTCCGCTTCCTGT
>NC_133771.1:34745019-34763396 GCF_003597395.2 Chelonoidis abingdonii | reverse complement strand
TATGCTTGCAGGCAGCCATAGCCCCTCCTCCCAAACATTTTCATCCTTACATAAAAGCTTCTTCCGGGAACCGGCTCACTGTGGTTCCTCGACTACCAAGTTCCAGCGGCTGCACTGGCTAGCGTCTTCCTGGCTGGAAAATAGCTCCTGGCTGATGATACTGGGTTCCCAAACACCTCAGTAGCCTCCCTCTGGGTTCCTCTCACCCTCCCCCTCCTTTTCCGGCTCTGAAACTGTCCATCGTGATCACGGATGGCCGTGAGGGGCACATCCAAAGTATCGCATCCCAGCTCCTTGTAAAAACAGAGCTCGTGGGGCGCACTGAGCGGCTAGGTTTCCCTCACATGCTTTTGCAGTAGGCAACTCGCAGCTCCTTTACCTTAACCCTGCACTGCACTGCATCCCGGTCATAGCCCCTTGTATCTGCATGACTTTGATTCTGGCCATAGATATATAATTTCTACGGCTGGCGAGCGCAGCTGTGCCTGCCACAGCTTCCTCACCCCAAAACACTGATTGAGACCTGCAGCCGGGAGTGCTCCATGCTGGGCTCGTTTGGGCGTGGGCATGGTCCTGACTCACTGATTGATTGGACTGATTGCAATCCATTCTCTCGCTAGAGCAAAACAGGAAGGGCTTTTTAAAAATTCCCGGGATTTAAAGGGCGGGTCACCTGAGCCCAGGGCAGTGGAGTGCGAAAACAATGACCAGAGCAGCTGAAAAGGTATGCGGATCCTAACCCTGGCAGGCCCATTACGCGGTGGTAGTGTCCACACTTGATGAGCAGCGCTGCTCACCAGCGCTGATTCGCTCACCCGTAGCAGACAGGCAGTACAGCCAGCTGCTGCAGACAGGGAGTTGCAGCGCTGGCTGAGCTTTGTAAGTGTGGACACCGAGTAAGTTGCAGCGCTGTAACCCCCTCACCAGCGCTGCAACTTGCAAGTGTAGCCAAGGCCTCAGTCTGTTCACTCAGGCACAGTTTTTTTTCTCACTGTGTGAGCAGATGACTGGGTTATATCAATTATTTCTGGCTTCCCTTTGTGGAGAGAACAAAGAAGAAATTGGGGAACCTTTAGCAGTGAGATGCTTCCTCTCCAGCACTTTTGTTTCCCTAATAAAACAGCAGTCTAGGAAAATCTCAGGGGTTCTTTCTTTGAGAATTTTGAACGTACGTAAACACTAAAATCAGACTTGACTTTTACCAAAGTACTTGGAAGGCTCCTATCTTGCTTCTGTCTGAACACCTCCTTCTTCCACTTCTGATTGGGACAGACAAGTTGAGTTCTAGGATCAATTCAGAAGTATGATATTCATGGTATAGATCCTCTTTATAGATTATAATAGCAGTATTTGAAATGCAGTTTCTATTAATAATCTCTTAGATTGCTAGGTGGAATAAAATCTACCAAGAGACAGCAGTCAGATTGAGTTTGTTGTTAGAAATGACTAAAAACAACCCACAAATGCTAATTTAAGTAACAGAGTGTAATTCAGGTTGTTTAATGTACAAACTCTAGCCTGAGTGCTCTTGAAAAGCAGGTCCTAAGTTTAACTTTCAGATGGTAGGTCAGACCAGCATGACTACTTTTTCACTGCCATGTTTATATTAAGAAAACGGTGGTCATTAAAGTAAATAGTAGAGAGCAATAATTAGAGTTTTACCGAGAAATGAAACTTTTTTGGTACAGTGGATATTCTTTAAATAGGAGTTGCTATCCCAAGAGCTGATTTTGTTTTGCCACATAACTCAGATCAGGCTCCAGAGGACTGCCTCATCTGTGATCTCTCCGAAAGTTGAAGAGAGGGCAGAGCTCAGTGGTTTAGGTTTTGGTTTGATTTGGAAAATCATGAGTTGAACTTGGAAGGATTCCTGTTACCTAAAATATTCAGCAAACAGTCTCTTGAACATGTACAATATCTTAAACAGCAATTTTTGAATAGAGATTTGAATAAGAAGTTTTTGCTGAACTACTTTTTATTGTTGTTTATTATTTAATTATTGAAATAATGCTGAGTGGGCATGATCACTCCTATTTATGTCCTACAAAATGCAGGACTCAAAATTGTTCATACATGTACTATTTCAGAGATCTTCCTTTCCAACTAACCCTAGAGTAAAAGACTGTCTGTTAGTTTAAACAAATAAAAATCAAGATTGGTGCATTCTCTGTGGTAGAGAGTTCAGTTTGCAGTGATGCTGTTAAATTAATTTTACTGTTTTGTAATTTTATTTGTATTGCAGTTGTGCCAAGAGGCTGGGGACCCATTGTGTTAGGTGCTGTAGAAATATATAACAGAAAGACAGTCCTTGTCCATACGGGCTTCCAATCTAAGTCTAAAACCAGAGGCAATAGGTGGATATGAGAAAAAGATTAGGGGAGGGATGAAGGTGCATGGGATAGAACAAGGGAATAGTGACAGTCACGAACAGTGGATTAAGAATCAGCCACAGTAAATTAGCTTCCCAATTGTCAAATGTTCATTGGACATTGTAGCAGAGTGACTTTAAGAAGAGGTTTAAAGGAGGATAATGTAGTGGCCTTATGGACCTTTACGGGGAGCATCTTCCATGCATGTGGGGTGGTATGGGAGGATGCACAATGGTACGTCTCAGTGCTTTAAATTTGAGTATTAATTTTTTTTTTTGTAACAAATCAAATGGCTGAGTCTGGCAATGACAGTTTCCTGATCTCAGATCAAAACTCCCCTTAAAATCGGATGCTGATGACCCAAACAAGCATGGTGAACTTTGTAAAAGTTCTTTATTTAACTAAATCCTTTCAAAGATGATGGGCATGAGACTTAAACTCGCCTAAAAATATTTTTCCTCCTAATGCTGGAATAAGTGTCATCAGATCTGCAATTAACTGCAGCACTGCTGAACTTTTAGCCTCCTTGCTGGGGAACTAACAATGAGTCATGAGTAAGCACATGCGCACCCTTTCTCTGCTCTGCATGCTCCATATGAAAAATAGGTAGAGCACTGAAATCTGCTGAGGATTCAGTTTCTAAACCCTGTCTACTTAAAATTACAGAGCAGCAGGTAGAGTGTATGGACTTAGCAAAGTGCACTTGTGTGTAGGACCACAAACCAACACAAGGCTAGTCTAACTACCTGCCCTCATATAGCATGATTATCATACCAGGACTTTGAAAGCCTGCTTTTTAAACTGCATGTTCTCAGTGCTTAGTTTCAACAATTATCAGCTGCAGTTGATTCCCATCTTTAAAACAGCCTGCCCTTTAGGATGAATTGTGTGTGTGTGTGTGTATGGAGGCGATGTGAGGGGGAGGAGGCTATGTCTACATTGCACACACTGGTGGTGGTATGGAAACTACATGTATCTACACGCCTCATTGAAAAGCAGGCTGCATCCACATGCTGTATTTAGCTGCATATCGCAGTGAAAGGCTCTGACAGGGCAAGGGGGATGCAGTGGGGAAAGGCTCTGTCAGCAGGAGGCAGCAGGAGCTGCCAGAGCCTTTCCACGTTTCATTTCCTCTGTCAGAGTCTTTCCCTGCAGTGGAGAAATACCATGGCAATGGGACACTGTATTGCTAAAAATAGCAGTGTAGATGGGAGAGGCACAGCTCGGACATGTAGGGTTCAGGGTAGTGTTATTTGTCTAAGTAGTGTCTCACCGTCTATACTGCTGTTTATACCCGTGCTAGGGTTGCATACAATATATGTACTCTCCATGTCGCTGTAAAGGATGTGCGCTGTAGATGTACTGCAATGTAGATGACTGTGCGCTGTATGAAGAAGAACTTCCTTTTATTTATTTTAAACCTGCTGCCCATTAATTTCATTTGGTGGCCCCTAGTTCTTATATTATGGGAACAAGTAAATAACTTTTCCTTATTCACTTTCTCCACATTCATCTCATGATTTATAACCTCTATCATATTTCCCCTTAGTCTCCTCTTTCCAAGCTGAAAGTCCTAGCTCTTTCATCTCTCCGATATGTGGACCCATTCCAAACCCTTAATCATTTCAGTTGCCCTTCTCTGAACCTTTTCTAATGCCGAATATATCTTTTTGAGAGTGAGGAGACGCACATCTGTACGCACTGTCAATAGTGGGGCGTACCATGGATTTATATAAGGGCAATAAGTATTCTCCATCTGTTATTCTCTATCCCCTTTTTAATGATTCTAACATTCTTGTCTTGCTTTTTTGACTGCTGCTGTACCACTGCGTGTACGTCTTCAGAGAACTTTACACAATGACTCCAAGATCTTTTTCTGATTCTTTGTGGCTAAATTAGCCCCCATCTATTGATGTATAAGTTGGGGTTTTTTTTTCCAATGTGCATTACTTTACATTTATCCACATTATTTCATTTGCCATTTTGTGCCCAATCACTTAGTTTTGTGAGATCTTTTTGAAGTTCTTCACCAGTCTGCTTTGGTCTTAACTATCTTGAGCAGTTTTAGTATCATCTGCAAAACTTTGCCACGCTACTGATTGTTCCTTCGGACTGCCCTTGGGAACACCACTAGTTACCCCTCTCCATTCTGAAATTACCATTTTTCCTACTCTTTGTTTCCTGTCTCTTAACCAGTTCTCGGTCCATGAAAGGATCTTCCCTCTTATCCCATGATGACTTAATTTATGTAAGAGCCTTTGGTGAGGGACCTTGTCAAAGGCTTTCTGGAAATCTAAGTACACTATATCCACTGGATCCCCCTTGTCCACATGTTTGTTGACCCATTCAAAGAACTCTACTAGATTAGTAAGATACAATTTCTCTTTACAGAAACCATGTTGACTCTTGCCCAACAATCTGTTCTTCTATTTTCCTGACAATTTTATTCTTTACAATTGTTTCAACCAGTTTGCCTGCTACTGACGTTAGACTTACCGGTCTGTAATTGCTGGGATCGCCTCTAAAGCCCTTTTTAAATATTGGCATTACATTAGCTACCTTCCAGTCATTGGGTACAGAAGCTGATTTAAAGGACAGGTTACAAACCATAGTTAGTAGTTTCACAATTTCACATTTGAGTTCTTTCAGAACTCTTGGGTGAATGCCATCTGGTCCCGGTGACTTGTTACTGTTAATTGATAAACTTAATTCCAAAACCTCCTCTAGTAACACCTCAATCTGTGACAATTCCTCAAATTTGTCACCTACAAAAGCCAGTTCAGGTTTGGGAATTTCCCTAACATCCTCAGCCGTGAAGACTGAAGCAAAGAATTCATTTAGTTTCTCCGCAATGACTTTATCATCTTTAAGCGCTCCTTTTGTATCTTGATCATCAAGGGGCTCCACTGGCTGTTTAGCAGGCTTTCTACTTTAAAAATCTTATTCTGTACTGTTTATCTATTTTCATTAATAGATGATTCAATATTTTTTTTGTTTGTATAACTCAAAAGTCAAATATTTCAAAATAATAACAACAAAACAAAGAAAATAACCCCTTTCATCTCCAAAAAGGAACAAACTTATCTGCCCCTCCTTACCAAAAAAGAGACACAGGCAGCACAGACCACATATAAATGCACAACAGCCAATTGTAGATGCAGTTGTGATTTTTGACAGTGAGAGAAATCAAGCTGTACTTTAACCACAAGAACATCTGCTTTTATTATGCTTAATAATTGGGTAGGGAAAACCAAAATAAAACCGAAAGTTGGAACACTAATGGCCAGACCCAACTCCTACTGATTTTAATAGAATTGGGATCCTAATTGCAAAGCAGTGTAGTGAAAATTCCCATGTAATTAGGCTTCAATTTGGCGAATGTGTGCAAAGTAATCTTTTTATAAAGTGTCTTTCTTTTCCCTTGCTGATGTTTATAAGGATCTTTTGAGCAGGGGAGACTAGAAGGACAAAAGAGCAATGTCACCAAACGTGCTTGGGCCCATTCTTTCCTTCCCCTTGCTTCCCTGTCAGTGCACATGCCCGTGTTTGATTGTTACCTCTTCAGTTTCAGTCTTGCTACCACTGCTCTACATAGTTCTTGCATGGTGTCACAGTTCAGGGCAACTGCACCTGTATTTCCCCTTAGTGATCCTGCAGGGGCACTCACTCTCAGCCTTCCGGCCTCCTAGCTATTGCCTTTCTTGGGTGGAAAGCTGCATCTCTCTCCTTTGTGACCAGTGTATTTCCAGGCTGAAGTTACCTGCCTTGACTGTGTTATTCCCAGCAAAAGACAGTCTGCCTAAGCAGGCTTACTTCACTTCTCCCCTCTGAACCTGTTTAAAACCAGGCTATTTATTGAAAAATGCTTTCTTTGGCCACGTGTACACTACAGCACTTACAGCAGGGTGCTGATGCAGCTGTGCTGCTGTAGCGTTTGTGGTGGAGATGCTCTAAGTCTCTCCTGTCAGCTTAATTACTTCACCTCCCATGAGAGGCGGTAGCAGCTCTCCCTCCGACAGCACTGTCCACGCTAGCGGTTAGGTTGATATAATTTATGTTGCTCAGGGGTGCGGATTATTCACACTTTTAAGTGATGTAAATTGTAATGAAGTAAGTTGTAGCATAGACAAGGTCTTGGTCTGTTGGTCCCTTGAGGATCCAAACTGGGGCTCTGTCTACACTAGCATGTTTGTTAGTAAAACTTTTTTCGGTCAGGAGTGTGAAAAATACACCCTATGACTGACACGAGTTTCACTGACAGAAGCGCCGGTATGGACAGCGCTATGTTGGCAGGAATCACTGCCAGTGCTTGTTGGAGGTGGTTTAATTATGCCAATGGGAGAGCTCTCTCCTGTTGGCATAGAGCGACTACATGGGAGACCGCACAACTGTGCTACTGTAAGGTCTGTAAGGTAGACACAGCCTAAGTCTTTGAACTGCCCTCCTGTAACAGGTGATCAGATAAAAGGTGTCCGCCCTCAGGAAAAGCTTCAAAGGCTGAGTCCCTAAGTGGAGGTTTGCAATGCCCACCTTCGCAGTACTTCCTAGGTATTGTCCCAAAGGATCAGTCATGTCTGCTATGTTGTTCAGCATAGTTTTTTTGAAAGTTACATTATCTCCTAGCGATTTCATTAACCCTTCAGCCTCCTAGAGAAGTTTCACGCAATCCCAACCCATCATACATGGTGAGAATAGTACACAAAATTTGCATTTTCAGTAAAACGGCCCCCCAAAGTATTGAATGTAATTCAGTAAGGTTTAATTTAAATTCACAAGGTTTGCCCAGGATACTGTCATGCATGGCTTCTGACGGTGCTTCCTGTCTCAGCAATGAAATAATGAAGCTGATTATACTTGAAGAGTTGTCAGATGCACAAATGGAATAAGTAGAGAAAAGTATTTTATCTAACCTATTATTTTAAGATTAGTTACAGTGCCATATCTATTTATATGGCCCATGTGAGGGGTTCGGTCACAGAGACCCCCTTGGGACTGTCACCTGATGTGCTGAAATTACCTCTGAGCCCGTTTTTTATGCCAGCTTGGGACTCCAGAACCCTGCCTTGTTGAGCCAGACACACTAGCCTGCTGCAACACTGACCCAGGGTGTGGGCCACGCCCCCAAAGCTGCAGACTTCAACCAAAACTGCTCAGCAGGTTTCCTGTCTCCAGCACCCAGACACCCAGCTCCCAATGGGATCCAAACCCCAAAATAGTATTAGGCTTAGATTTGCGTATTTTGTTTTATTTGCTTGGTAACTTACTTTGTTTCGTCTGCTATTACTTGAAACCACTTAAATCCACTTTTTATACTTAATAAAATCAATTCTGTTTATTAATTAACCCACAGTAAGTGATTCAATTACCTGGGGAGCAACAGCTGTGCATATCTCTCTATCCAGTGTTATAGAGGTGGACAATTTATGAGTTTACCCTGTATACGTTTTATACAGAGTAAACGAATTTATTGGGGTTTGGATACCATGGGAGCTGGGTGTCTGGTGCTGGAGACAGGAAACCTTGCGTTAATCATCTTACCTTATTTTTTTTGTTTTTTTTTTTTAATTTTATTTTTAAATTTTTATTTTTATTTATTTTTTTATCTTTTTATTTTTTTTTTATTTTTATTTTTTTTTTTTTTATATTTTTAATTTTTCCATAATTTTTTTTATTTTTTTTTTTTATTTTTTTTATTTTTGTTTTTTTTTTTTTTTATTTTTATTTTAAAATATTTTTTTTTTTATTTTTTTTTTTTTTATTTTTTTTCCTTTTTTTTCTTTTTTTTTTTATTAAAAAATTTTATTTTTTTTTTTTCTTTTTATTTTTTATTATTAATTGTGGCGTAATTAATAAACAGAATTGATTTTTATAAGTATAAAAAGTGGGATTTAAGTGGTTTCAAGTAATAGCAGACAAACAAAGTAAGTTACCAAGCAAAATAAAACAAAATACGAAACGCCCAAATCTAAGCCTAGTACATTTAAGAAACTGAATACAGGTAAATCTCACCCTCAGAGATGTTCCAATAAGCTTCTTTCACAGACTAAACTCCTTCTTAGTCTGGGCCTAATCCTTTCCCCGGTACAGTTCTTGTTAGTTCCAGCTCAGGTGGTAACTAGGGGATTTCCTATAACTGGCAGCCACCTTTGTTCTGTTCCACCCCCTTTTATAACTTTGACACAAGGCGGGAATTTTTTGTGTCTCTAGGTCCCCACCCCTCCTTCTAAATGGAAAGGTACCAGGTTTAAGATGGATTCCAGTACCAGGTGACATGGTCATATCTCCTGTGAGACCCCCAAGCCTCCATTCTTTCCAGCCTGACTCACAGGAACACAGGAAGGCTTACAAGTAAATAGAGCCATTTACAAGCAATTGTTCTAGTTAATGGGAGCCATCAAGATCCTAAGCCACCATTAATCAGGGCCTGTGCACCCCACAAGCCCTGCAGCAGCTCCCCGCCCTGAGGTGCGCCCCCCCCCATTGGCAGCTCCCCCACCTGCTCTGAGGCACCCCTCCCACAGCAGCTCCCCCCCCCGGCCCAGGGAGCCGTGCGGTACCTCCCCACCGCAGCTCACCTTTGCTCCATGTCCTCCCCGAGCACACTGCCCCTGCTCTAATTCTCCTCCCAGGCTTACTGCGCCAAACAGCTGATTAGTGCCGCAAGCCTGGGAGGCAGAAAAATTAGATTGGGGGCAGTGTGTTCGAGGAGGACGCAGAGCAGAGGTGAGAAGCCTTGTGGCAGCTCCCCTCCCCCTGCACCCCCGGGGCAGCTCGCCACCCCCTTCCGGGGAGCCGTGCAGTACCTTCCCACCCCAGCTCACCTCTGCTCTGCGTCCTCCCCGAGCACACTACCCCTGCTCTAATTTTCCTCCCAGGCTTGCGGCGCCAAACAGCTGATTGGCGCTGCAAGCCTGAGAGGCGGGAGAAGTGAAGCAGTGGCTGTGCAGTGGAACCCCCAGGCTTCCGGCGGCGCACTGACCCAGGGGAACTTCTGGGCTGCAGGCAGCGATTCAGATTCCCTTTCCCTCCCAGCGCAGTGGCCGCTGAAACGGCTTTAAAATTTTGAGGGGGGGCGCTGCTTTTTGGCGCCCCCAAATCTTGGCTCCCTAGGCAACCGTCTAGTTTGCCTAAATGGTAGCACCGGCCCTGCCATTAATGGCCCACACTTTGCTAAATTACAATAGGACCTAGTAATACTTCACATTTCTAGTTTTAGATACAAGAATGATACATACATACAAATAGGAATATATTCAGTAGGTTATAACCTTTGTTATGATACCTTGCAAGAGACTTTTTGCATAAAGCATATTCCAGTTACATTATATTCACACTCAATAGCATATTTCCATAAACATACGGGGTCTGTGACATTGCACTCCATCACTATAGTACCTGGAACAACTCACAACCTTTGATGTATTTATCCTCACAACTCCCTGTGAAGTAGTGGGAGAGGTGTTCTCTGTTTTACAGAAGGTAACTGTGACACTGAAAGAGTAGACCACTGGCCCGGAGGTCACACACTGTATATGGTGGATCAAGAGTTGAACCCTGTCTCCCACATCTCAAGTTAGCACTCTAACCACTGGACCTTTCCTCTCTCATGTTAGTGGTTACTTGTACCAGGATAGGTAGAAAACTTTCAGCTCATAGGGTACGTCTGCACTGCACGATTATTTCGAATTAGCTTAAACCGATATTACAAAACAGATCTAATAAAATCGGTTTAGCGCGTCCACAGTGGGATCACGAAATCGATTGTTTGCATCCATGGTCCAAAGCTACCATCGATTTCAGGAGCGGTGCACTGTGGGTAGCTGTTCCTCAGCTATCCCATAGTTCCCACTTCCGGGTTGAGAGCACAGTGCTTGATGGGGCAGAAAACATTGCCCCGGGTGGTGCTGGGTACAGCCTCACCCCTCCCTTTGTGAAGGCAGCAGACAACCCTTTGGCGCCTTTTTCCCGCCCTTTTCCCGGATGTGACTTGAGCAAACGCCATAGCCCCACAGCATCATGGACCCTGAGATCACAAGACGGTATCTGACCGTTGTCAACACCTCGCCCTACTCTCGTGCGCTGAACCTATACTGAACAATGAACTGCAAAAGCAGGAGGAGAGGAGGAGGCCAGCTAGTGTAGCGGCCTTGTTCATGAGGACAGCGTATGACGAGATGGAGGCCAAATTTCTCCATAACCGCTGGCCCCAGCGTTTTGCGAGCTACTGCTATATAACGCGGGCACTTTCTACCATTTGAACGTTCGAATTTGGGCCACGCACAGGAAACAAGCACAGACTGGTGGGACCGCATTGTCTTAACGTATGTTGGCGACGATCGCATGTGGCTGGAAACTTGCTATGCGTAGTAGCACTTCTTAGCAACTTGTGCTGACATGCTTATCTGCCCTGAAATGCCCATAATTACAAACGATGAAGAGCAGCACCCTCACAGTGGAGAAGGCGAGATGGCAATAGCCCTCTGGAAGCTTGCCCAACCCGGACAGCTATCCGCGTTCAGTCTGGAATCAATTAGAGAGTGGGCAAATCTACATGTGGGGGCTGCATGATGCCCAAGTAGCAAAAGCAATCGTTAAGCTGCTGCTACGATAAGGTTGTATCTGGGCAAACGTGCAGGTGATAGTGCGATGGCTTTGCCCTGCAATGGGTTCGAACTGTGTGGCGCGCCATAGATGGAAACCCATATCGCCTATCTTGGCACCCAGACGCCAGGGCCCCCAGTCGTAAACCGCAAGGCGCGTACTTTTCAATGGCTGCTGCCAGCACTGTGGACCACAAGGAGTTTAGCCCACATCCACATGGGATGGCCAGGAAGGGTTCATGATGCTTCGTGTCTTCAGGAGCCACTACTCTGTTTAAACGCGCGCAGAAGGCGAATTACTTCCCAGACCAGAAAATAACCGTTGGGATGTGGAAATGCCTGTAGTTATCTGGTGACCAGAGACCTACCCCTTGACCTGATGCCATGCGCTCATGAAGCATACACTGGAGCCTGGACAGGCGTCAGGAGGTCCTGTTCAGACTACAGGTCCGGCGAGCCAAGTGCCGGATGGTGCTGCTAGATGGCATTTGGGCGTTTAATGGGCAGCTGGGCCGATCGATTACTACTCGCTCAGACCTTCAGCCAAACAATGTCCGCTGCTATGCGCTTGCTGTTTGTGCTCCACAATCTTTGTGAGACTACAAGGGGAGACATTTTATGGCTGCTCGCGTTGGAAGCGCTGAGGCCAATCACCTGTGCCCGTGAGTACGAGCCAGCCAGAGACCAGGGCTGCCATTAAGAGACACCTGGAGGCGCTGCCACCGCATCAGAGAAGCCTTGAAAACGATTCAGCACGGCCAGGTACATGTGACTCTGTTTGCTTCCCCTTGAATGAACCCTCCGCTCTTGATGCCGACTTATTCAGTGTAAGCAACCCACCCTCCCCCTTTTGGTATTGACAGTGTTGGCGAAGGCGAAATAATTCAGTCCGTTTAAAAATCATTTATTATTCAATTAAAGAATTATGCATCTGCTTAAAAAATCCATTGTTTTTTCCTTACTACTTTTCCCTGCTAGAAACCTACCCTCCCCTTTTCGATGTTTCTTTATTACAAAGGAACTATAAAAAAAGGCCAGAGAATTGGAAGGTATCCCTGGCTGCTGCATGCTTTGGCAAGGAGGGGGCAAGCGCGAAAGCCATAACACATTGTAGCCGTAACTACAGCCTTTACGTGAACTCTCCAGGGGGTGGGAGTAGGCGCGGTGCAGAAACCTTCCCCCACGCGTTTCTTACAGTCGTGGGGTGAGCGCGAGATATGGGACGTTGGGCTTGCAGGCAGTTATACAGGGCTGTTTTTTTTTTTTTTTTTTTACCCAGCCGGACTCTGCTACTGCCGCTGCTCTTCCTGAATCCAACTGCGTTGTCTGGAGGATATCAGTTTGAGCACGCCAGAGAATCAGCGTGCATCTCGCCAACGCTTGCGCTTCCATGCCCTAGCACCTCTCATCGTCACTGAGCATCTTTCCTGTAGTTGTACACATCCTATCCATCATTTCTGTTTATCCCTCATCGTGTACTTTCAATAATTTCTATGTGAAATTTCATCTCGCGTCTTCTTCTTCCTCCGCCGATCAGAGCACGCCCTCAGTGATGTGCGTGTAGGGATGCCCAGAGAAAATGTGCAGCTGCATGGGGAGGCAGTACCAGTGAGCGGTCGATAAGTATGTGGCAAAGATACCTTTTACAGAACAATGCCTTAGTATTTTTTTCACAGGAAGCAAACACTATCCACCTTTACAGGCAATGTGATCTCTATACAAGGTCGCATTGTATCGTCTTAAATATTCAGTGCGTGTACTGGTGTGGCACACACACAGACGCGGTTACCGGCACCCTACATCACCGGCTGCGATTGGTAAGTAAGGACTTTAAAAGTTGACTTCCCGCCGTTCATATACACAGTGATCTAGTATGATGCCTGCTCTGTTAAGAGCGAATCTGCAAAGCCCAAACCCCCTCTTTCACATCGCACCAACAGCGCAGGCCCTCCTATCATATACGATCGCCCGCTGTGCGTCACCCCACTTCACCCCCGCAACTTCAGTCCCCCGCAGATTCGCGTTGCTGGTAGCTGGGCAAGAATCCTGCTTGCCAGACGGCCTGAAAACTGTGGATCGCCTCCTCCCATTCCCCCCACTCTGCCAGTAGCCAAAATGCCTATTCTGCCCCCGTTACATTCTGCATTTCTACAAGGGTAACAATGCATGATATCTCTCTCCTGAGAATACCACCGCAGGAGGCAGATCATCTTGTTCTGCAATGCCTTCGAGTGCAATGCCTTCAAGTGCCGCGCCAGTACCAAATGTCATTGCAAAATGCGTGGCCATTGAAAAGTACCTACTATGCGGGAATGTGATAAGGCTGCCCTTGCTAGAAATGTGTCTCTATATCATAAGCGCTTGCTGAGTTCCTCCACGACCGTCAATTGCGGCAGAATTGATTTGGAGGATTTTCGTTCGCGATCCCCAGACATTTAACGAAATTTTTCCTGTAACCTAATGCTGGGGCCTCCGACTGCCGAAAAAGCCCTGGTGTCAATGCGATCTAACAAACCACTGTGTTTAATCCGTGTTTGATAAGAATGAAAGGGACACTTACCGGAGGTCTTCCATGTTTCACTGTTGGCGCTTGTCGCTTGCGGACGCAGACGTAATTCTGGCGTCTCAAAAAGATCCTGGGCTGTAGCTGGGTTTAACGGACTCTGTGTGCTCTCACCATGGTCTTTTCATCTCCATCTTCCTCTCCATCTTCCCCCTCGGCTACATCCTCAGAAAACACTTGATATTTACCAATCCCAAAGTCTGAACTCCACGGACAGGGTGGGGACTGGGTACCGCTAGAACCCCAAAATTGCCATGTAGTTCAGCATAGAACCGGCATGTTTTCGGCTCGAACCTGACCTTCCGTTTGCCTTCTCTGGTTTTCTGCGGTAGCCTCCTAGCTCCTTGATTTCTCTGCACTGCAGGGTAGTCCCTGGTGCTGCCCTTTTTCAGCCATAGACTTTGAAATTCTTCAAAAACTTTTTCATTTCGTCTTTTGGGCAAACGCAGTGCTGCTTTTTTGAGCACTGAGCCTCACCCAGATAGCGATCAGAATCAGACTCCTGTGGTCCAAGGCTTGGCGCTCTTTTCGATTATCAGCAGACTGCATTGTTACCAGTGCATATGAGCTCTGTGTTGCCTCACCTTGTGTGTGCGTGACCTCACAGCTGGACATCAGCGGAATGCGAATTCAAAAGTTCGCGGGATCAGGCTTTCTCTAGTTACCCTGGCCTGATCACGAGTGTAGTGTCCGATGCTAGTCAGGAGTGCACTCGCCTCACAGCACTCGGTCTCAGAACCAAATTGGGAGTGAAGCTACTTGGGTATCGAGTCAATCCGCTCCCTTTCTTGTTTTTAAATAGAGTATGTCCTGTCTGGACTGTCATAGCCCCGGCTGCCTGCTCAAATACCGCCTCCCGCGTGATATGTCACGATAAGTTATGTTTCTTATTCTTGTATCCTAATACGATCTGCATGGACACAAATGGGCGCGGGGGGGGCGGATGGCAGCCGCTGCCACGGTAGCTGCAGAGGTTTGGGGAGAGAGGGAAGCAATGGGTGCGCGTTCTTGCGGGGGGAGCCCCTGTTAATACAGCCAGATAGTCTGCGCTCTCTAATAAACTTATTATTCTTGTAACAGGACAGACTCTTATTTTTTAGAAACCATAAAGGAGGGATGTTGACTCAGTGGCCGTGAGTAATCCCAAGTTTGCTTTTGCATATGCGCTCCCAATTGATTTTAGCCAGGGGCACATCATAGATAGCAGCGGCACAGTTCAGAGGAGAGAGAACCGTCCTATGTATTGCAGTTTTTCTCCAGCAGTAGATGTACGAGGAAGATGGTAACATTCTGGCGCTATTCATTGCAGAAAGCAATGAAATCGGTGCTGTAGCGCTGGCGAGTGTCGCCTCGTGTCCCACGGCATCTAGTACCAATTGGTGACAGGAAAACACAAAAAGCGTAACGGTCTCTAGGGCTGCCGTGCTATTGTGTTCTGCAAGCTGGCAATCAGCGAAAAGCCTCAGAAATAACATCGGAATGTATCGTGCAAAAGCTGTCTGCTGATGTTTCCCGGAGCAAGGAATGACTGACCGACATTTACCAGAACCGGACCATTAACATTGAGTCCTCAGGGGGGCGGGGATCATGGTTAGGAAGGGAAGGTAGCTGAGGACTCCAGCTATCCCACAGTCCTCAGCAGTTCTCTGAAACTATTTGCATTTTGGCTGGAGCGCCCAATGGTCTGTAGCTTCAACACTGGCTGTCTCGCCCTCCGAACTCAAGTCCGGCTTTATAAAACCAAAATATAAAAAACCCCAACTGCGCGCGAACCTCGGCACGGGGCAGGTTGACCAGGAGTGCACTCTCGATAATTATAATGAAAGAGCTTTAGCAGAAAGAAAGAAAAAGTATGTTTACTTTTTCATTTGACACCATGTGCGTATACTCTCTCCACTTTCACTGGTCTGTATTCATCAGGCGACCCTTCCTTGTGGATCAGTGGGAGGGTGTCGGTAGTCTTCATGTATTGGTTCAATTTTATCTTTGATGAAAAGATCCTTTTAGCACTAGGGGCAGGAAAACTTTATATTTTTCTTAAGGAATTTTAAAATAAATAAAGAAAGCCAAACAATACTGTTTACGGCGATGCTTTATTTGTAATTTAGTCATTTAAATTTGATCAAATTTTGTTTGGGGTAGCATGAATGCATCAATTATGTAGGATTGGAGTCTTGACTTGTAACTAAGAAATGGCGGAATGTGCAATTAATAAATAGATTTACTGTATAAAAAATCTGAATGTTATTCTTAACTAGAAAAAGTTTGGTACTGCATGTTTCCCCCCAATTGAGAAGATAATATCTTTGTATGATACATTAAGCTCTTAACTATTCATCAGTTATGTCATTGGGATGAGAGACTTTGTCATTAAATCTGCTACTTGACATGTGAAAGTTCCAGCACTTTGTTTATGAAGAGAAACCTGAGCTAACTCGGAAAATTGCGGACATTTTCGTAATTTTCTCACAAATGTGTATACTTTCTTTGACCTCCCATTTTTGATTATTTTATGCTTGGGAGGGCCGCAGAGAAAAATTGGTTTGTGTTGTGAAAAATCAGAAAGGTGTAAATGGAATTAGTGTTTTCTTATTCAATGTTTAATTTAAAATAATATATAGGTAGAATTCAAGCAGCATATTTTTCCTTTTTCTTTTCTTTTCATTTTTCTTTCCTTTTATTTAATATTTGTAAAAGTTTCTTATGAATTAGCGCTCATGAAGCTTGCCAGATTGGAGCCACCAGAACGACTATTTATCTAATATTTTCATTGTACGCTGCTTCTCTGGCCCACCTTTTGGCAGAGAGGCTAATTTGCTTAACAACATTCCCTGACCTGAGACTGCCATCTACTAGAATAACAGTTATGTGAAAATCTGATCAGTGGAGAATGGACAAGGACCAACTAGCTCATTTCAAATTAAGGCTGCCAGTTTGTACAATTATGGTAACTCAGGTTTTGTACATTCAGGGGCTAGATTTTCGGAAGTGACAAGCACTCACAGTTCCATTGACATCATGGAGTGTGGATGTTGGCATTCCTGAAAATTCAGCCCAAGGATTGTTTCAGGTTGGGCTACCAAAAACTGAGTAATCCAGATTGGTGGCGATTTAGAAAAATATTAACTCTGACCGATGACTAAAATGGGCCAGGTTGCCATCTTGTGGTTACCTATTATAATAAAAGGCATTTTGGCACCTTTTCAGCCATGTTCCTATCCCTAGGTCTGACATTTACATTGCAATCCTCGAGGCATGATATCTCTGATACTAGATAATATTAGTGTAATATACTAAATAAGTTACATTGTCTGCACGGGCTGGGATGTAATCTTACACAGTGCTACAGTTGTGATGTGCATCGGTAACTTGATAGTGATCCTGCTTGCCATGCATTGAAAAAAATCCGTCAGTGCAAGAACTTTTAGTGCATTGCATCAGGCGTCCACAAGACAGTTTTGCATTGGACTAGTGTGGCTGTTAGATTCACACTCTAGTTTGCATGCACTAATCTTCAGATAGACATGCTCTTAGTCATAGAGTATTAGTGCCTACATGTGTTTGAATGAAAACAGAATCTATGATTCTTTAAAGTATTAGGTTGTAAATTTCAAACACTTCAGCCAAGATGGTTAGGGTAAACACTCTTAATTATGTCATATAAATATGTTAGACAGTTTTCAGTCTTTGTGTTTTGCTCACTGTCAAATAAAGCTTAATACGCTTAACCCAAAGTCAATTTTTCCCGTAAAAAAGCGTAATGCACTTCAAAAGGAAGGTCTTGAATTTAATTTCCTTATATGCTTGCCTCTCTGGACATGATATAAAGATTTGCCATCCAAGGCATTCAGAAAGCTTACCTAGCACTTTTTTTGCAGGGGGAAAGATATCACGAGATCTAAAATCTATGTTCTCATTTAAAAAGTATATGGATTATATAAACTCTGAGCACCCCATGAACAAATAATAGATCGTATAATCCTGTAACAGCGTAAACAGTTTTTATTTTTTTTATTTTTTCATGGGCAGGCTACAACTGATAAAATCTATTCCCATTATAAGTGTGGAGGAAATAGATATTCAAGCTAGATAATCCTGCCCATGGGTCTATAAGGTACAATAAAGCTTTGTTTAAATGTGACTGTTGTAGTTGAATCTTTACATCTATGTATTTGGGAACACTTTGAGAACAAGGTTATGTGGATGGATTTCTCCTCACTGAACATTTTTTAAATCAGACTGATGCTTGTTTCTTAAAAGACATTATACTGACATTCTATGGCTGTTATGGTTACAGCAGCGTTCAACACGTTGATCACTATGGTCCCCTTCGGTCTTGGAACTTATGAAATCTACTCAGTAACGTGCATAAGGAGTGACATGTACCCGGTTTCTGCACGTTCTTGACATGTAAAGGAAGAATAGAAAGATTCATGCCATATAGATGGTGTACTTATCTGGCTTCACATATTTATAATCAATTTACTAAGTACCTGTTTTCTTCTGCTGCAGAACCAATTACCTTATGCTTTAGTGTTATCCTCAGTAAATTTCCATCATTCTGGTGTTAAACTAAGCTGATGATTCTCATTTTTAGCTTGATCGATTTTAAGCATCAGCAACTAAACAGAGCTAAATCCCCGGGTGATCAACACCAAAAAACTCTCCATTGATTTCAACTGGAGTTATGCAGGGCAAAAGAATGATAACTGCTCAGTGTGCCTGAAAATTCCAGGCTGGATTGCACGATGACCATTCTGGTCTTGGTTCAACTTCATGCTCCTAAATGTTTCTAATGGCCTTAAATTACAAAGATACTCAGTCGGCTCTGGTACATTATCTGCT